>NC_057812.1:245946982-246246982 GCF_018294505.1 Triticum aestivum
GGTCCGGTAACCCCCGGTGCTCCAAAACTTATCTGAAACGACCCGAACCATTCCGGTGTCCGAATGTAGCCTTCCAATATATGAATCTTTATGTCTCGACCATTTCGAGACACCTCGTCATGTCCGTGATCTCATTCGGGACTCCGAACAACCTTTGGTACATCAAATCACATAACTCATAATACATATCGTCATTGAACGTTAAGCGTGCGGACCCTACGGGTTCGAGAACTATGTAGACATGACCGAGAAACATCTCCGGTCAATAACCAATAGCGGAACCTGGAAGCTCATATTGGTTCCTACATATTCTACGAAGATCTTTATCGGTCAAACTACACAACAACATACATTGTTCCCTTCGTCATCGGTATGTTACTTGCCCGAGATTTGATCGTCGGTATCATCATACCTAGTTCAATCTCGTCACCGGCAAGTCTCTTTACTCGTTCCGTAATGCGTCATCTCGCAACAAACTCATTAGTCACATTGCTTGCAAGGCTTATAATGATGTGCATTACCGAGAGGGCCTAGAGATACCTCTCCGACAATCGGAGTGACAAATCCTAATCTCGATCTATGCCAACTCAACAAACACCATCAGAGACACCTGTAGAGCATCTTTGTAATCACCCAGTTACGTTGTGACGTTTGATAGCACACTAAGTGTTCCTCCGGTATTCGGGAGTTGCATAATCTCATAGTCATAGGAACATATATAAGTCATGAAGAAAGCAATAGCAATAAACTAAACGATCATAGTGCTAAGCTAACATATGGGTCAAGTTAATCACATCATTCTCCAATGATGTGATCCCGTTCATCAAATTACAACACATGTCCATGGCTAGGAAACTTAACCATCTTTGATTAACGAGCTAGTCAAGTAGAGGCATACTAGGGACACTCTGTTTGTCTATGTATTCACACATGTACTAAATTCTGGTTAATACTATTCTAACGTGAATAGTAAACATTTGTCATGATATAATGAAATATAAATAACAACTTTATTATTGCCTCTAGGGCATATTTCCTTCAGTCTCCCATTTGCACTAGAGTCAATAATCTAGTTCACATCATCATGTGATTTCACACCAATAGTTCACATCTTTATGTGATTAGTTCACATCTTCATGTGACTAATACCCTAAGGGTTTATTAGAGTCAATAATCTAGTTCACATCGCTATGTGATTAACACCCAAAGAGTGATCATGTTTTTCTTGTGAGAGAAGTTAAGTCGACAGGTCTGCAACATTCAGATCTGTATGTACTTTTGCAAATTTATATGTCTACATTACTCAGCACGGAGCTACTCTAGCTAATTGCTCCCAATTTCAATATTTTACTAGATCGAGACTTAGAGTCATCTAGATCGGTGTCAAAATCTTGCATCGACGTAACTCTTTACGATGAACTCTTTTCTCATCTCCATAACCGACAAATATTTCCTGAGTCCTCTAAGGATAATTTTGACCGCTGTCCAGTGATCTACTCCTAGATCACTATTGTACTCCCTTGCCAAAATCATGCTAAGGTATACAATAGGTCTGGTACACAGCATAGCATACTTTATAGTACCTATGACTGAGGCATAGGGAATGAGTTTTCATTCTCTTTCCATGTTCTGCTGTGGTCGGGTTTTGAGTCTTTAATCAACTTTACACCTTGCAACACAGGAAAGAACTCCTTCTTTGACTGTTCTATTTTGAACTACTTTTAAAACGTGTCAAGGTATGTACTCATTGGAAAATTTATCAAGCGTCTTGATCTATCTCTATAGATCTTGATGCCCAATATGTAAGCAACTTCACCAAGGTCTTTCATTGAAAAATTCTTATTCAAGTATCCTTTTATGCTATCCAGAAATTCAGTATCATTTTCGATCAACAATATGACATCCACATATAATATCAGAAATGCTACAGAGCTCCCACTCACTTTCTTATAAATACAGGCTTCTCCAAAAGTCTATATAAAACTATATGCTTTGATCAACTCATCAAAACGTATATTCTAACTCCGAGATGCTTGCACCAGTCCATAGATGGATCGCTGGAGCTTGCACACTTTGTTAGCACCTTTAGGATTGACAAAACCTTCTAGTTGCATCATATACAACTCTTCTTTAATAAATCCATTAAGGAATGTAGTTTTGATATCCATTTTCCATATTTCATAAAATGCGGCAACTGCTAACATGATTCGAACAGACTTTTAAGCATCGGTACAAGTGAGAAAATCTCATTGTAGTCAACACCTTGAACTTTTCAAAAAACCTTTTGAGACAATTTGAGCTTTGTATATAGTAACACTACTATCATTGTTCGTCTTCCTCTTGAAGATCCATTTATTCTGAATGGCTCACCGATCATTGGGCAAGTCAATCAAAGTCCATACTTTGTTCTCATACATGGATCCCATCTCAGATTTCATGGCCTTAAGCCATTTCATGGAATCTAGGCTCATCATCGCTTCCTCATAGTTCGTAGGTTCATCATGGTCTAGTAACATGACTTCCAGAACAGGATTACTGTACCACTCTGGTGTGGAACGTACTCTGGTTGATCTACAAGGTTCGGTAGTAACTTGATGTGAAGTTTCATGATCATCATCATTAACTTCCTCACTAATTGGTGTAGGCATCACTGGAACTAATTTAGTGATGAGCTACTTTCCAATTCGAGAGAAGGTACAATTACCTCATCAAGTTCTACTTTGCTCCCAATCACTTCTTTCGAGAGAAACTCCTTCTCTAGAAAGGACCCACTCTTAGCAACAAAGATCTTGCCTTCGGATCTGTGATAGAAGGTGTAACCAATAGTTTCTTTTGGGTATCTTATGAAGACGCACTTTTACGATTTGGGTTTGAACTTATCAGGCTGAATATTTTTCACATAAGAATCGCAACCCCAAACTTTAAGAAACGACATCTTAGGTTTCTTGCTAAACCACAGTTCATACCATGTCGTCTCAACGGATTTTTAGACGGTGCCCTATTTAACGTGAATGCAACTGTCTCTAATGCATAACCCCAAAACGATAGTGGTAAATCGGTAAGAGACATCATAGATCGCACGTTATCTAATAAAGTACGGTTACGACATTCGGACACACCATTACTCCATGGTGTTCCATGTGGCATGAGTTGTGAAACTTATTCCACATTGTTTTTAAATGAAGGCCAAATTTGTAACTCAAATATTTGCCTCCACGATCAGATCGTAGAAACTTTATTTTCTTGTTACGATGATTCTTAACTTCACTCTGAATTTCTTTGAACTTTTCACATGTTTCAGACTTGTGTTTCATTAAGTAGATATACCCATATCTACTTAAATCATCTGTGAAGGTAAGAAAATGACAATACCTGCCGCGAGCCTCAACACTCATCGGACCGCATACATCAGTATGTATTATTTCCAATAAGTCAGTGGTTCGCTCCATTGTTCCGGAGAACGGAGTCTTAGTCATCTTGCCCACGAGGCATGGTTCGCAAGCATCAAATGATTCATAATCAAGTGATTCCAAAAATCCATCTGCATGGAGTTCCTTCATGCGCTTTACACCAATATGACCTAAACGGCAGTGCCACTAGTATGTTGCACTATCATTATCAACTTTGCATCTTTTGGCATCAATATTGTGTATTACTACGACCGAGATTCAATAAACCATTCACCTTGGGTGTATGAGCACAGAAGGTTTTATTCATGTAAACAGAATAACAATTATTGTTTGACTTAAATGAATAACCGTATTGCAATAAACATAATCCAATCATATTATGCTCAACGCAAACACCAAATAACATTTATTTTAGGTTCAACACTAACCCCAAAGGTAAAGGGAGTGTGCGATGGTGATCTTATCAACCTTGGAATTACTTCCAACACACATCGTCACCTCGCCCTCAACTAGTCTTTATTCATTTTGTAACTCCTGTTTCAAGTTACTAATCATAGCAACTGAAACAATATCAAATACCCAGGGGCTACTATGAACACTAGTAAAGTACACATCAATAACATGTATATCATATATACTTTTTTTCACTTTGCCATCCTTCTTATCCGCCAAGTATTTGGGGCAGTTCCGCTTCCAGTGACCATTTCCTTTGTAGTAGAAGCACTTAGTTTTAGTCTTGGGTCTAGCTTTGGGATTTTTCATGGGAGTGGCAACTTGCTTGCCATTCTTCTTGAAGTTCTCTTTCTTTACCTTGCCCTTTTAATTGAAACTAGTGGTCTTGTCAACCATCAACACTTGATGCTTTTCTTGATTTCTACCTTCGCCGATTTCAACATCACGAAGATCTCGGGAATCGTTTTCGTCATCCCTTGCATATTATAGTTCATCACTAACTTCTAGTAACTTGGTGATAGTGACTAGAGAACTCTGTCAATCACTATCTTATCTGGAACATTAACTCCCACTTGATTCAAGCAATTGTAGTGCCCAGACAATCTGAGCACTTGCTCACTGGTTGAGCTATTCTCCATCATCTTGTAGGCAAAGTACTGTCAGAGGTTTGATACCTCTCGACACGGGCATGAGTCTGAAATACTAATTTCAACTCTTGGAACATCTTATATAATCCATGGAATTCAAAACATTTTTGAAGTCCCGGTTCTAAGCTGTAAAGCATGACGCACTAAACAATCAAGCAGTCATCATACCAAGCTTGCCAAACGTTCATAACGTCTGCCTCTACTCCTGCAATAGGTCCGTCACCTAGTAGTGCATCAAGGACATAATTCTTCTATGCAGCATTGAGGATAATCCTCGGATCACGGAGCTAGTCCGCATCATTGCTACTAACATCTTTCAACATAGTTTTTCTCTAGGAACATATCATAAATAAAACGGGGAAGCTATATGCGAGCAATTGATCTACAACATAGATACGCAAATACTATCAGGACTAAGTTCATGATAAATTTAAGTTCAATTAATCATATTACTTAAGAATGCCCACTTAGATAGACATCCCTCTAATCATCTAAGTGATCACGTGGTCCATATCAACTAAACAGGAACTCCTTCCGGAGACCAAACACTGTCATCCCATATATCAAACTTTATCTCTGGACCATTCCGGAGTTCCTTGTCATGTCCGTGATCTTATTCGGAACTCCGAGCAACATTCGGTTACCAACATACATAACTCATAAATACTATATCGTCAATGAATGTTAAGCGTGCGGACCCTACGGGTTCGAGAACTATGTAGACATGACCGAGACACTTCTCTGGTCAATAACCAATAGCGGAACCTGGATGCCCATATTAGCTCCTACATATTCTACGAAGATCTTTATCGGTCGAACCGCATAACAACATACGTTGTTCTCTTTGTCATCGGTATGTTATTTGCCCGAGATTCGATCGTCGATATCTCAATACCTAGTTCAATCTCGTTACAGGCAAGTCTCTTTACTCATTTCGTAATGCATCATCTCGCAACTAACTCATTAGTCACATTGCTTGCAAGGCTTATAGTGATGTGCATTACCGAGAGGGCCCAGAGATACCTCTCTGATAATCAGAGTGACAAATGCTAATCTCGATCTATGCCAACTCAACAAACACCATCAGAGACACCTGTAGAGCATCTTCATAATCACCCAGTTATGTTGTGACGTTTGATAGCACACTAAGTGTTCCTCTGATATTCAGGAGTTGCATAATCTCATAGTCATAGGAACATGTATAAGTCATGAAGAAAGCAATAGCAGTAAACTAACATGATCAAGTGCTAAGCTAACGGAATGGGTCAAGTCAATCACATCATTCTCTAATGATGTGATCCTGTTAATCAAATGACAACTCATGTATATGGTTAGGAAACTTAACCATCTTTGATTCAACGAGCTAGTCAAGTAGAGGCATACTAGTGACACTCTGTTTGTCTATGTATTCACAGATGTACTAAGTTTCCGATTAATACAATTCTAGCATGAATAATAAACATTTATCATGAAATAAGGAAATAAATAATAACTTTATTACTGCCTCCAGGGAATATTTCCTTCAGTCTCCCACTTGCACTAGAGTCAATAATCTAGTTCACATCGCCATGTGATTTAACATCAATAGTTCACATCTTTATGTGGCTAACACCCATAGTTCACATCAACATGTGACCAACACCCAAAAGGTTTACTAGATTCAGCAATATAGTTCACATCTCTATGTGGTTAACACCCAAAGAGTACTAAGGTGTGATCATGTTTTGCATGTGAGATAATTTTAGTCAACGGGTCTGTCACATTCAGATCCGTGAGTATTTTGCAAATTTCTATGTCTACAATGCTCCCTGGAACTAAGGTATGTACTCATTGAAAAAACTTATCAAGCATCTTGATCTATCTCTATAGATCTTGATGCTCAACATGTAAGCAGCTTCACCGCGGTCTTTCTTTGAAAAACTTCTTTCAAACACTCCTTTATACTTTCCAGAAAAATTCTACATTATTTCCGATCAACAATATGTCATTCACATATATTCATCAGAAATGATGTAGTGCTCCCACTCACTTTCTTGTAAATACAGGCTTTACCGTAAGTCTGTATAAAACTATATGCTTTGATCAACTCATCAAAGCATATATTCCAACTCCGAGATGCTTGCACCAGTTCATAGATGGATCGCTGGAGCTTGCACATTTTGTTAGCACCTTTAGGATCGACAAAACCTTCTGGTTGCATCATATACAACTCTTCTTTAAGAAATCCATTAAGGAATGTAATTTTGACACCCATTTGCCAGATTTCATAAAATGTGGCAATTTGCTAACATGATTCAGACGGACTTTAGCATCGCTACGAGTGAGAAAATCTCATTGTAGTCAATACCTTGAACTTTGTCAAAACCATTTTCGACAAGTCTAGCTTTGTAGATAGTAACACTACTATCAGCGTCTGTCTTCCTATTGAAGGTCCATTTATTTTCTATGGCTTGTCGATCATCGGGCAAGTCAACCAAACTCCACACTTTGTTCTCATACATGGATCCCATCTCAGATTTCATGGCCTCAAGCCATTTCGCAGAATCTGGGCTCATCACCGCTTCCTCATAGTTCGTAGGTTCGCCTTGGTCAAGTAACATGACCTCCAGAACAGGATTACCATACCACTCTGGTGCGGATCTCACTTTGGTTGACCTACGAGGTTCGGTAGTAACTTGATCTGAAGTTTCATGATCATCATCATTATCTTCCTCACTAATTGGTGTAGGTGTCACAGGAACAGATTTCTGTGATGAACTACTTTCCAATAAGGGAGCAGGTACAGTTACCTCATCAAGTTCTACTTTCCTCCCACACACTTCTTTCGAGAGAAACTCTGTCAGGACCCCGATTCCAAGTCACATCGATCTAGCCGGTAACACCTCATATCACTTTGCGGCCTCACGCACGGTATCCCATGGGTGTCGCCTTACCATGGCCCGGGACCGTTTGCGCCTTTTGGCTCACGTATATGATAGTGTCGCTAGCATCCATATGATAGAGAACCCGGGCCGACATGGCTAGTCGTGAACCCAAAGCGGCACAGACCTATGGAGACATGCATACATGAATCACATCGAGCATGTCGGTCATCAGCGAGTGATTTCGGGCTGTAGCACTGGGCTAATAGGACTCCGGGGAAACCCGGGCTATAGCAAGCTAGGCAGGACTCTGGATATCACCGCGTGACATTTGCCCGAAGGGACAGACATAGGAACGAAGTGAAACACATGCCGGCCAGTCAAGTGTCCTGAGCAGTAGTGCTGGGCTAGCAGGACTCCGGTGAACCGGGCTGTAGCGGACTACTATGGCTCGAGGAACACTAGACTACATTTCCCCATAAGAAAGGCTGCCAAGGATAAACAACTAGATTGTCGGATCCCACTCATACCAAGCATTTCAATCATACACACAATATGCCCGATATGAGTACATACAACATGGCATCACAACAAAACTCTACAACTCAAGTACTTTATTTAAAGGCTCCAGAGAGCCATACATAACATGTTCATACAGATAGGGGTCACATGACCCGACACTCAAGTCATACAATCATACAAGCACAAGCGGAAGCAACTAGTCTGAGTACAGACACTAGAAAGAAAGAAGGCTTCTCGAAGCCTGTCTATCTACATAGGGCCCTCCATGGCCAGGATCACCACCTGGGTGGCTAGTCACTCGTCGACATCAAGGTCTACATAAAACCCATCGGAGGGGGCGGTGTTGTCGTCTGAAAACAATAAATAAGCAAACATGAGTACAAGGTACTCAGCAAGTCTTACATCAGAACCTAATATACATGCTCATTCTCAAGAAGGTGGTGGGGTTATTGCAGCAAGCCAGCTTTGACTCTTGGCTAAGCTATCCTACGGAACTCCACTAGTAAAATAGTTTTCGCACACGAGTCCACTACTCACCAACACAATACTCCACCGGGGATCCTCCTCGTCATCCTACGAGAGGGCCATCCTCGGTACTCACACTTATCTTGAGTCTTTTAGTAGTATCCATTAACTTGTCTATGAACTGTATAGGCAACCAAGTAGTCCTTTACCGCGGACGCGGCTATTCGAATAGTTTTATACCCTGCAGGGGTGTACTTCTTCATACACGCTTTCACCACTTACCGCCGTTTACACGACATGTACTCGGCAACCTTCAAGCGGAAGCCCAGCGAGGGTGTCGGCCACGGCCTACCTAAACACTTAAGTCTCTAGTCCAGGTTTATCGCCTATCCAGGTTCCATCCGCAGGGAGTCCGGCCGAGGTTTCCACTTACGGCCCCGAACGATGTGAACAGGGTTCCCGAGACACCAAACGGGTGACTCGGTACACCGTGCCACGGTGTATCTACCGCAACATAGCCCACCCCTAGGGTCAGCGCTACGCACGGCCGCCAACACATAACCTACAAACACCAGAAACTATTTGCAACTCCTGGACAGAGTACTAGGGTGATTAAGAAGCCGAGAGGGTCCATTGGTTTCGGGCCCAATGTACGGTAGTAACTGCATCTTAAATCACACATACAGATCTCAGTTCTTATGGACGGCCTCAATGAAACAACCCACCATGTACTCCTACATGGCCTCTCATCGATACCTTTACCAAAACATGTTCAACACATCCCTCATATTACCGACATAATCATATCACTCTAGCCCATCACCCAGATGAACCAGACCTGACACAACTCTAAGCATAGCAGGCATAGCAAGGTAGGAATCACATACATGGCTCAATCAACTCCTACACATGCTAGTGGGTTTCATCTAGTTACTGTGGCAATGACAGGTCATGCAGAGGATAAGGGTTCAACTACCGTAGCACACAGCAGTTTGAATCGCGTTGTCTTAATGCAGTAAACAAGAGCAGAAGCGAGAACATGGGTTTGTATCGGAATGATCAATGGGTTGCTTGCCTGTTGTAGAGGTAGTAGGGTACTGCCCTTCAGACGGATACTCGGGGTTATCCTCGGAGGCAGAACCTACCACGAAAGACACACCGAACATAATCAACACATGGCAATATGCAACAATATGATGCATGCTATGACATGGCAAGATGAAAGTGTCTTGGCCTAATGCAAGCTAAAACAGAAAGGGGATGAACTCATTTGAATCAAAGATTCAAATATTAGCTCATTAAACATGGCCTTATTAGTGCATTACCTTATTCTGCTTAAACAGCAAGGTTAACTTGTTTTGTCATGCATGAAACCATTACAGATGGATAGATTGAATTTTTCTGATCATTTTTCATATATAAATCTTTGCATTTGGAGCTATGGTTGATTTTCTATGATTTTTAGAAGTTTTGACTATTTTCTGGAATTTCTATTAAAGAATAAATCCAGTAATTGAATTAATGCGTCAGCATGACATCACTGTGACGTCAGCGGGTCAAATGGGTCGGCCCAGGTCAAACCTGACTGGTGGGCCCTCTCTGTCAGTGTCACAACTAGTTAACAGAATTAGATTAACACTAATTAGCTGTCAGTGGGGCCTGGGCCCACATGTCAGTGACTGAACTAATTAAACTTAGTTAAAACTAATTCTAAACTAATTAGTAGACCGGCCCCACCTGTCATAGACTTAGGGGGGTCTACCTGGGCCCACACAGGGGTCAAACTGAGTCAAACTCGCCGGCGGCTTGATGCCGGCGACGACAGACGCGGCGGAGGGGCTCGGGTTTGCATTTCCGACGACCAAAACGATGGCGGAGAGCAGCTACATGACGCGGGGAGCGAGCCGCATCGTTTGGTGGAGGAAGTGGGACTCGGGGAGGCCGGAAACGACGCCGGCGGCGACCTTAGCGGTCGCCGGAGTTCGGGCATGGATGAACCCGGCGCTACGGGGCACGGCGAGGCACGGGGAGTGGTGCGTTAGGCTCCTGGGAGCGTGTGGAAGATGAAGGCGTGCTCGGATTCGAGCTTACGTGCCTGTGGCCACGGCGGCAACATGGCCGGCGAAGCCGAGCTCTTGGCCTTGATGGCAGAGGGGGTTGGAGGACGCGGACGAGCGCGGGGAGAGGGGCGGAGGAAATATGGGATCACAGGGAACTCGCGGAGCAGGCTAGTGAGCTCGGGGAGGACTTGAGGCCGGCGAATCGAACGATGGCATCCGGTGGCCGTAGACGGGGAAGAAGGTCACCACGTCATGTTGGGGTCGTCCGAGCTTGCGTGGGTCGACGGAGAGGTCGAGGACGGCAGCGCAGAGCTAATGGGCTTGCCAGAGAGGCGAGGGGATGGCTCTGGTGTCGACTACGGCGAACGGCGGCGACAATGGCTCTCGGTGCGTGCGAGAGGAGAGCCAGAGGAGGGAGAGGAGCATGGGGAGAGTGAGGGAGGGACATAGGGGGACGTGGGGGTCGGCGTGGCACCCCTAGACGCCTCCAGGGCGTCAGCAGAAGCAGGAGGTGGCCGGCGTGTGGCCGCGGGCACCGGCCATGCGCTCCTCGTCCTCCTGGCGGGACGAGGATGATGACTGGCAAGGCCAGTCGGCTGGGCCGAGCCAGGTGGGCTGGCCAGCACAGGTGAGGCCCAGGTGGGCTTCTCCCTCTTCCTCTTTTTTTCTGATTTGTTTTCTTTTTCTATTTAACTGCAACTATTGGGCTTTATTAAAAATACTAAAACGTTTCCAAAAATCCTGAAAATAATTGTGGGCTCTGTTTAGAATATTTCCAATAGCAAACATTTATTTCCAGAATTATTTGAGCATTTAAATTATTTTATAGCATTTAAATGCCCAAAGTCAAATACTTATGATTTAATTCAATGACCTTCTGTTGACCTAGAAAATTGTGCACCGATTTTGCCAGAGGTTCTAACCCAAGACAAAGAGGGTGAACTTTTTAGAAGGGCATTTCAGGTTCATTGAAAATAATTTTAGTAAACCCTAGTTGTTTCCAGGGGGTGTTGGGGGTTCTGTCTTCCCCATTTCAAATTTAAGAGGAATTTAAACATGATGCACACTCTAATGCTTGAACTAGCTAGGGTGTGACAACTCACCCCCACTCAAAAGAATCTCGTCCCGAGATTTAGGATCCTCCGGGAAGAAGGTGGGGTACTCGAGTCGAAGACGATCCTCCCTTTCCCAAGTGGCTTCTTTCTCGGAATGGTGTGACCATTGAACCTTGAGAAACTTGATGTTATGGCGTCGAGTGGTACGCTCGGCTTGATCAAGGATACGAACGGGATATTCCCGATATGAGAGGTTATCTTGTAGATCAAGCGTTTCGTGGTCCACTCCACGGATAGGATCCGCGAAGCAACGCCTGAGTTGAGAAACGTGGAAGACATCGTGAACTCTGGAAAGATGCGAAGGTAGTTCCAATTGGTAGGCAACTTCTCCTCGTTTGGCAAGAATGCGAAAGGGTCCAATGTAACGAGGAGCCAATTTGCCTTTGATACCGAAACGATGGGTTCCCTTTAACGGAGTAACCCGAAGGTAAGCCTTCTCGCCGACTTCATAAGTCATAGGCTTATGTTTACGATCATATTGACTCTTTTGACGAGATTGGGCTGTTTTCAATTTCTCACGAATAACGCGAACCTGCTCTTCTGCTTCCTGAATCATATCCGGGCCAAAGAGTTGTCTTTCCCCGGTTTCTGACCAGTTAAGAGGCGTTCGACATTTTCGTCCATAGAGAACTTCGAAAGGAGCCTTGCCCAAGCTAGCTTGATAACTATTGTTATAAGCAAACTCCGCGAATGGAAGGCATTTCTCCCAACCCATTCCGAACGAGATGACAGAGGCTCGGAGCATATCTTCCAGAATTTGATTGACTCGCTCTACTTGACCACTTGATTGAGGATGGAAGGCGGTGCTAAAAGAGAGACGAGTTCCCATAGCATTTTGGAAACTTTCCCAAAATCGAGAGGTGAAGAGACTCCCACGGTCTGAGTTAATTTCCAATGGAACACCATGAAGAGACACTATTCGGGAGATGTATAAATCGGCTAGCTGGCTAGCGGTGATACTCTCACGAACAGGTAGAAAGTGGGCTACTTTGGAAAGTCGGTCGATCACGACGAAGATGGCATTATTCCCTCTCTTGGTCCTGGGAAACCCAGTGATGAAATCCATACTGATTTTATCCCATTTCCATTCAGGAATAGCCAAAGGTTGAAGGGTGCCAGCAGGCCATTGATGCTCTGCTTTAACACGACGACAAACGTCGCAATTAGCAATGTATTGAGCGGTTTCTCTCTTCATCCTAGTCCACCAAAACCTCTGGCGTAGGTCTTGATACATTTTAGTACTACCGGGATGAATGGTGAGAGGGGATTCATGAGCTTCCTTAAGGATCAGCCGCCTCAGGTTTCGTGCCTTTGGAACCACTAGGCGATTTCCAAAGTATACGACACCTTGATCATGAATGGAGAAACAATTCGCGACTCCTTTCTTAATGTTTCTCTTAATACAGGAGATTCCCGGATCTACCTTCTATGCCTTGATGATCTGATCCGTAAGGGTAGGTTTCGCCACCAGGGTAGATAGGAATCCTCGAGGAACAATGTGAAGATTAAGCTTACGAAATTCCTCATGGAGAAGTGGTTGACTTTGTTGTAACATCAGGTTGTTACAATCGGATTTACGACTTAGCGCATCAGCCATGACATTGGCTTTGCCCGGGGTGTAAGTTATTCCTAAGTCGTAATCCGAGATCAACTCGACCCAACGTCTTTGCCTGAGATTCAAATCTGGTTGGGTGAAGATATATTTCAAACTTTGGTGATCGGTGAAAATCTCGCAACGATTACCGAGAAGGTAATGTCGCCAAGTTTTAAGTGCATGGACTACAACTGCGAGCTCTAGATCATGTGTGCGATAATTTTCCTCATGTGGGTGTAATTGCCGTGAAGCATAGGCAATTACCTGACGATCTTGCATGAGTATGCAACCTAGTCCTTGTCGCGAGGCGTCGCAATAGATAATAAAGTCCTTGGAGAAATCTGGTGGTACCAGTACGGGAGCAGATGTCAGGCGTCTTTTCAGTTCCTGAAAGCTGAACTCGCACTGTGGAGTCCACTCGAACTTTTTATCTTTCTTGAGGAGTTCAGTTAGAGGTTTAGCAACCTTGGAGAAATTCTCGACGAAGCGGCGGCAATAGCTCGCTAAGCCAAGGAAGCTCCGAACTTGCTTGACCGTCTCAGGTGGAGTCCAATCAAGGACGGCTTGAACTCGCTCGGGATTGACAGCAATACCCTTGCCAGAGATTACATGGCCTAGATAGGTCACTTCTGGCAACCAAAATTCACACTTGGAGAATTTGGCATAAAGGCGATGCTCTCGAAGTTTCATCAATACCAGCCTTAGATGTTCGGCATGTTCCTCTTCATTCTTGGAGTAGATGAGTATGTCATCGAGGTATACTACGACGAATTTATCCAAATACTCCATGAAGACCGAGTTCATTAACCGAGAGAAGGTAGCTGGGGCATTGGTTAAACCGAAGGACATAACGGTGTACTCGTATTGGCCATAACGAGTAACAAAGGCCGTTTTGGGAATGTCCCCGTTTCTGATTTTGATTTGATGGTAGCCCAACCTCAAATCCATCTTGGAAAAGACTGAGGATCCAGCGAGCTGATCATACAGATCGTTGATCCTGGGAAGCGGATACTTGTTCTTGATGGTGACCAAGTTGACAGGTCGGTAATCTACAACCATTCGATCCGTTCCATCCTTCTTCTTGACGAAGAGGACGGGGCAAGCCCAAGGAGAGGAACTAGGACGGATGAAACCCTTTTTCAAGGACTCATCGAGTTGGTTCTTAAGCTCGGCTAGTTCTAAGGGTGCCATCTTGTAGGGTCTTCTAGAAATTGGAACGGTTCCTGGAACAAGGTCTATCACAAACTCGACATCCCTGTCAGGTGGAACACCTGGCAGTTCTTCTGGAAAGACATCCGGAAAGTCTCGGACTACCGGAACATCCTCAAGGTCTGGAAGGGGGTTGGCATTTAGGGAGTAAAGCTGGCGCTTGGCCACTCGAGTTAAGACATTGACTGTCTTGCCCGATGGGTGAGTAAGTTGAACGGTTCTAGTGGCACAATCAATCTTAGCATAATGAGCTGACATCCAGTCCATACCCAAAATGATGTTTATGTCCGAGGACTTGAGAGCTATTAAGGATGCAAGGAAGACAAGTCTATCGACAAGAATTTCGTTCCCATGGCTTACTCTAGAAGTTTGCCATTTGGAACCCGGAGTTTGAATTACCATAGAAGTGGGCATGTCACAGAATGTCGTGTTATGCAATCGAGCATAGTTCTCGGATATGAATGAATGAGATGCTCCAGTATCGAAAAGAACAGATGCCGGATGGCAGTTAACAAGGAGCGTACCAAGGACGACGTTAGGATCCTCATGAGCCTCCTCGGCTGAAACATAGTTGACATGGCCACGGGCCGTAGTGACCGGCTTGGCGTAGAATGTCTTTCCCGCGGGCTTACCACGGCCAATGGACTTTCCAGTTTGATTGGGGTTGTTGTTCTGGGGACACTCTCGGCTATAGTGACCCGGCTCTCCACACTTGAAACATGTCACCACATTGGGGCGTGGAGCAGCGTTAGCAGCGGGGCCACCATAGGGCTTGGGCGGTGCAAATTGCTGGTTGGGACGAGGCGCCTCAAAGGATGGCCTCGGGATGAACCTGGGTGGCAGTGCCGTGCTTGGGATCCACACCCGGCGCTTCTGAGCTCCAGAGCCGGATGAAGAGCCAAAATCACGGGAGTGCTTGCGTGAAGCGTCATAATCAGTCTGGCCTGTCTCAGCACTGATGGCTTTATTGACCAACTTCTGAAAGGAGGTGCACTCGTGCAGACGAAGATCGCGGCGAAGCTCAGGGCTAAGTCCCTTGCGGAACCTTGCCTGCTTCTTAGCGTCAGTAGATACCTCTTCAGGGGCATAACGTGCCAGATTCCCAAATTCACGACTATATGCATCCACAGTCAGTCTTCCTTGGGTGAAATTGCAGAACTCCTCCCTCTTGCGATCCATGAGACCTTCCGGAATGTGATGCTCACGGAAAGCCTCACTGAATTCAGCCCAAGTAGTGATTTGGCCGACCGGGCGCATAGCTTCAAAATTTTCCCACCAGAGGCTAGTAGGGCCTTCGAGATGGTAGGCAGCGTAAGTAACCTTGTCGGCTTCGACTACGTTGGCAGAACGTAGCTTGTGGGTGATGCTGCGAAGCCAGTCATCCGCGTCGAGGGGCTCGACGGAATGGTTAAACTTTGGTGGGTACAGCTTGATAAAGTCATTGATTGACACCAAGTCATTTCACGGATGGCGTGCAGTGTTCTGCTCAATCCGCTCCAGCAGGCGGTTAGTCTCACGCTTGTTTCTTTCCGCCTCTAGCATCACTTTGGCCAGAGAAGGCGGGTGAGGCAGATTTTCACCCCTAGCTGCACTGGCTTCCCCCTGCTCCGAGGCAGCAGGGTTGCTGCGGGTGTTGACCATCCTAGGAGAAAACAAGACAACGGTTTAGATAAGGATGGCTCAAACTTAGCAAGGAAGTGCAGAATGTAATGGATAACACGGAATGCAGAGATGTTCATCCGTATGTCATGGTAATATAAAACTGCCATATATATACCAACGGTCATACACATCATACATAGTTTAGTACAAGCCCAGGATACAATACAACTATGATGAAAGACGTTACATCTCATCGGAGGCATTCCAAGCTCCTATACATTATTTGTCTACACCTCCGGAATTGATTACACACCAAGTCATATTCCACAAGTCACGCAGGACAGTGGAGATACAACTATTACAATACTAGTGATACTACTACTAACTCAGACAGCTCCGTAGTAGTCCTCATAGAAGTCACCTCCATAGCCTGGAAGTTCAACGTGATCATCCGGGAACAGACGGTCCTGAGGAGCCTGTGGACCATAGGGGCTAGGATGAGGTCTTGGACCAACAAACGGTGGCCTGCGGGACCACGGGGTGGGGTGATGCCTCCCACATCACGCCAATCCACCATGTCTGGCAGAGCAGATCTCACAGGATACAGATCCCTTGTATCCATACATCCAGCTTGCACCGCAGGTGCAAACCGAGTCAATGTGGCCCAATGATCAGCACGGGTATTGAAAAGCTCCAACCTCAAGGCCCGATTCTCTCGGTCCTTATCTTCGAGCATCTCGGCAGTGGTACGAGTTAATGAGTCCTCCTGAGTGGAGTCAGCATAGATAGCCTGAAGATACCCTTGCGCTCCCGGAAGTGAAGCTGGCATGTAACGGAAGTCGGTGTTCCGAAGCAGGCCAGTCCGGACTCGCATGATGGTCATCATGGAATAGGCAGCATCCTGCACAGCCATCTCAACAGTAACCCCGAGTCCATAGGAACAGTGAAGGGGCTCGGTAGATCCAGGATAAGAAGGAAATATCCTGACAGTGCAGAAATATTGGCTTTGATTAAAATCTCGGAACTGCTCTTCGACAGTGTATTCGGGATACCAACGGTAACCCGTCTCGATCATTACCCGGACTAACATAGCAGTATGACCGGGCACGTCGAGGCACCGGGTCAGGCGAACCACTTGGTTTTGAGCACGGTTGGCCATCTGAAAGCACAACCACAATGCAAAGACATTAGGATTTCTAGGGAAAATTGGACAGCATAACAGCTGTAAATGCTCAGAAAAAGATTTGAGACATCCACAACAGTCTGCAATACCACCCAACAACATCATATCAAGGTTCTGATTCAATTAGCAACATACTAAAAGTAGTAGAAACTGTACTGAGGCTTGTAACAACAATCCTATAAGCTACTACGGATTAGTAACACGTGAACCTGATAGAAGAAGAGAGCCTAGTCCTTAACCCACATTGAATGAGAAGAGAATGACTCAGATCAGAGGGCATAGGGTAAAGGAGTAAAAGAGCCTTACGTTCCCTCCCACAATCAATTCCCCTACATATAACTAAAGCATTTCTAGACTCGACATCGACCAGTTTGGCTCAACGAACCTACAGGCAGTCCGGCTCTGATACCAACGCTGTCAGGACCCCGATTCCAAGTCACATCGATCTAGCCGGTAACACCTCATATCACTTTGCGGCCTCACGCACGGTATCCCACGGGTGTCGCCTTACCATGGCCCGGGACCGTTTGCGCCTTTTGGCTCACGTATATGATAGTGTCGCTAGCATCCATATGACAGAGAACCCGGGCCGACATGGCTAGTCGTGAACCCAAAGCGGCACAGACCTATGGAGACAGGCATACATGAATCACATCGAGCATGTCGGTCATCAGCGAGTGATTTCGGGCTGTAGCACTGGGCTAACAGGACTCCAGGGAAACTCGGGCTGTAGCAGGCTAGGCAGGACTCTGGATATCACCGCGTGACATTTCCCCAAAGGGACAGACATAGGAACGAAGTGAAACACATGTCGGCCAGTCAAGTGTCCTGAGCAGTAGTGCCGGGCTAGCAGGACTCCAGTGAACTGGGCTGTAGCGGACTACTATGGCTCAAGGAACACTAGACTAAATTGCCCCATAAGAAAGGCTGCCAAGGATAAACAACTAGGTTGTCGGATCCCACTCATACCAAGCATTTCAATCATACACACAATATGCCCGATATGAGTACATACAACATGGCATCACAACAAAACTCTACAACTCAAGTACTTTATTTAAAGGCTCCCGAGAGCCATACATAACAAGTTCATACAGATAGGGGTCACATGACCCGACACTCAAGTCATACAATCATACAAGCACATGCGGAAGCAACTAGTCTGAGTACAGACACTAGAAAGAAAGAAGGCTTCTCGAAGCCTGTCTATCTACATAGGGCCCTCCATGGCCAGGATCACCACCTGGGTGGCTAGTCACTCGTCGACATCAAGATCTACATAAAACCCATCGGAGGGGGCGGTGTTGTCGTCTGAAAACAATAAATAAGCAAACATGAGTACAAGGTACTCAGCAAGTCTTACATCAGAACCTAATATACATGCTCATTCTCAAGAAGGTGGTGGGGTTATTGCAGCAAGCCAGCTTTGACTCTTGGCTAAGCTATCCTACGGAACTCCACTAGTAAAATAGTTTTCGCACACGAGTCCACTACTCACCAACACAATACTCCACCGGGGATCCTCTCTCGTCATCCTACGAGAGGGCCTTCCTCGGTACTCACACTTATCTTGAGTCTTTTAGTAGTATCCATTAACTTGTCTATGAACTGTATAGGCAACCAAGTAGTCCTTTACCGCGGACGCGGCTATTCGAATAGTTTTATACCCTGCAGGGGTGTACTTCTTCATACACGCTTTCACCACTTACCGCCGTTTACACGACATGTACTCGGCAACCTTCAAGCGGAAGCCCAGCGAGGGTGTCGGCCACGGCCTACCTAAACACTTAAGTCTCTAGTCCAGGTTTATCGCCTATCCAGGTTCCATCCGCAGGGAGTCCGGCCGAGGTTTCCACTTACGGCCCCGAACGATGTGAACAGGGTTCCCGAGACACCAAACGGGTGACTCGGTACACCGTGCCACGGTGTATCTACCGCAACATAGCCCACCCCTAGGGTCAGCGCTACGCACGGCCGCCAACACATAACCTACAAACACCAGAAACTATTTGCAACTCCTGGACAGAGTACTAGGGTGATTAAGAAGCCGAGAGGGTCCATTGGTTTCGGGCCCAATGTACGGTAGTAACTGCATCTTAAATCACACATACAGATCTCAGTTCTTATGGACGGCCTCAATGAAACAACCCACCATGTACTCCTACATGGCCTCTCATCGATACCTTTACCAAAACATGTTCAACACATCCCTCATATTACCGACATAATCATATCACTCTAGCCCATCACCCAGATGAACCAGACCTGACACAACTCTAAGCATAGCAGGCATAGCAAGGTAGGAATCACATACATGGCTCAATCAACCCCTACACATGCTAGTGGGTTTCATCTAGTTACTGTGGCAATGACAGGTCATGCAGAGGATAAGGGTTCAGCTACCGTAGCACACAGCAGTTTGAATCGCGTTGTCTTAATGCAGTAAACAAGAGCAGAAGCGAGAACATGGGTTTGTATCGGAATGATCAGTGGGTTGCTTGCCTGTTCTAGTGGTAGTAGGGTACTGCCCTTCAGACGGATACTCGGGGTTATCCTCGGAGGCAAAACCTACCACGAAAGACACACCGAACATAATCAACACATGGCAATATGCAACAATATGATGCATGCTATGACATGGCAAGATGAAAGTGTCTTGGCCTAATGCAAGCTAAAACAGAAAAGGGATGAACTCATTTGAATCAAAGATTCAAATATTAGCTCATTAAACATGGCCTTATTAGTGCATAACCTTATTCTGCTTAAGCAGCAAGGTTAACTTGTTTTGTCATGCATGAAACCATTACAGATGGATAGATTGAATTTTTCTGATCATTTTTCATATATAAATCTTTGCATTTGGAGCTATGGTTGATTTTCTATGATTTTTAGAAGTTTTGACTATTTTATAGAATTTTCTATTAAAGAATAAATCCAGTAATTGAATTAATGCGTCAGCACTGCGTCACTGTGATGTCAGCGGGTCAAAGGCGCCAGCCCAGGTCAAACCTGACTGGTGGGCCCTCTCTGTCAGCGTCACCACTAGTTAACAGAATTAGATAAACAATAATTAGCTGTCAGTGGGGCCTGGGCCCACATGTCAGTGACTGAACTAATTAAACTTAGTTAAAACTAATCCTAAACTAATTAGCAGACCAGCCCCACCTGTCATAGACTCAGGGGGGTCTACCTGGGCCCACACAGGGGTCAAACTGAGTCAAACTCGCCGGTGGCTTGACGCCGGCGACGTCAGACGCGGCGGCGGGGCTTGGGTTTGCATTTCCGGCGACCAAAACGACGACGGAGAGCAGCTACGTGACACGGGGAGCGAGCCGCATTGTTTGGTGGAGGAAGTGGGACTCAGGGAGGCCGGAAACGATGCCGGCGACGACCTTGGCGGTCGCCGGAGTTCGGGCATGGATGAACCCGGCGCTACGGGGCAGGCGAGGCGCGGGGAGTGGTGCGTTAGGCTCGTGGGAGCGCGTGGAAGACGACGCCGTGCTCAGATTCGAGCTTACGCGCCTATGGCCACGGCGGCGACATGGCCAGCGGAGCCGAGCTCTCGGCCTCGATGGCAGAGGGGGTTGGAGGACGTGGACGAGCGCGGGGAGAGGGGCGGAGGAAAGATGGGCTCACAGGGAACTCGCGGAGCAGGCTAGTGAGCTCGGGGAGGACTTGAGGCCGGCGAATCGAACGACGGCATCCGGCGGCCGTAGATGGGGAAGAAGGTCACCACGCCATCTTGGGGTCGTTCGAGCTTGCGTGGGTCGACGGAGAGGTCGAGGACGGCAGCGCAGAGCTAATGGGCTTGTCGAAGAGGCGAGGGGGTGGCTCTGGTGTCGACTACGGCGAACGGCGGCGACAATGGCTCTCGGTGCGGCAGACTAAGGCATAGCCTAGTGGTTGGAAGGGGCTGATGCCTTCCCACCCACCCAGGTTCAAGGCATGGTACTTGCAATTTGGGGTTGTTGCACCAATTATACTGTAGGGGGTCCCTTACAGTCTTTCTGTCAAAAAAAATGGCTCTCGGTGCGTGCGAGAGCAGAGCCAGAGGAGGGAGAGGAGCACGAGGAGAGTGAGGGAGGGACAGAGGGGGGCGTGGGGGTCGGCGTGGCACCCCTAGATGCCTCCAGGGCGTCGGCAGAAGCAGGAGGTGGCCGGCGTGTGGCCGCGGGCGCCGGCCACGCGCTCCTCGTCCTCCTGGTGGGAGGAGGACGATGACTGGCAAGGCCAGTTGGCTGGGCCGAGCGAGGTGGGCTGGCCAGCACAGGTGAGGCCCTGGTGGGCTTCTCCCTCTCTCTCTCTTTTTTCTGATTTGTTTTCTTTTTCTATTTAACTGCAACTGTTGGGCTTTATTAAAAATACTAAAACGTTTCCAAAAATCCTGAAAATAATTGTGGGCTCTGTTTAGAATATTTCCAACAGCAAACATTTATTTCCAGAATTATTTGAGCATTTAAATTATTTTATAGCATTTAAATGCCCAAAGTCAAATACTTATGATTTAATTCAATGACCTTCTGTTGACCTAGAAAATTGTGCACCAATTTTGCCAGAGGTTCTAACCCAAGACAAAGAGGGTGAACTTTTTAGAAGGGCATTTCAGGTTCATTGAAAATAATTTTAGTAAACCCTAGTTGTTTCCAGGGGGTTTTGGGGGTTTCTGCCTTCCCCATTTCAAACTTAAAAGGAAATTAAACATGATGCACACTCTAATGCTTGAACTAGCTAGGGTGTGACAAACTCCTTCTCTAGAAAGGATCCATTCTTAGCAACGAATGTCTTGCCTTCGGATCTGTGATAGAAGGTGTACCCAACTGTCTTCTTTGGGTATCCTATGAAGACACATTTCTATGATTAGGGTTTGAGCTTATCAGGATGAAACTTTTTCACATAAGCATCGCAACCCCAAACTTTAAGAAACGACAACTTTGGTTTCTTAACAAACCACAGTTCATATGGTGTCGTCTCAACGGATTTAGATGGTGCCCTATTTAACGTGAATACAGTTGTCTCTAATGCATAACCCCAAAACGATAGTGTTAAATCAGTAAGATACATAATAGATTGTACCATATCTAATAAAGTACGGTTACGATGTTCGGGCACACCATTACGCTATGGTGTTCCAGGTGGCGTGAGTTGCGAAACTATTTTGCATTGTTTCAAATGAAGACCAAACTCATAACTCAAATATTATCCTCCACGATCAGATTGTAGAAACTTTATTTTCTTTACGATGATTTTCCACTTCATTCTGAAATTCTATGAACTTTTCAAATGTTTCAGACTTATGTTTCATCAAGTAGATATACCCTTATCTTCTCAATTCATCTGTGAAGGTCAAAAAATAACGATAACCGCCGCGGGCCTCAACACTCATCGGACTGCATACATCAGTATGTATTATTTCCAACAAGTTTGTTGCTCGCTCCATTGTTCCGGAGAACGGAGTCTTTAGTCATCTTGCCCATAAGGCATGGTTCGCAAGCATCAATGATTCCAAAATCCCATCGGTATAGAGTTTCTTCATGCGCTTTACACCAATATGACGTAAATGGCAGTGCCACAAATAAGTTGCACTATCATTATTAACTTTGCATCTTTTGGCTTCAATATTATGAATATGTTTATCACTACGATCGATATCCAAGAAACCAGTTTCATTGGGTGTATGACCATAGAAGGTTTCATTCATGTAAACAGAACAACAATTATTCTCTAACTTAAATGAATAACCGTATTGCAATAAACATGATCAAATCATATTCACGCTCAACGCAAACACCAAATAACATTTATTTAGGTTCAACACTAATCCCGAAAGTATAGGGAGTGTGCGATGATGATCATATCAATCTTGGAACTACTTCCAACACACATCGTCAGTTCACCCTTAACTAGTCTCTGTTCATTCTGCAATTCCCGTTTCAAGTTACTACTCTTAGCAACTGAACTAGTATCAAATACCGAGGGGTTGCTATAAACACTAGTAAAGTGCACATTAATAACATGTATATCAAATATACCTTTGTTCACCTTGCCATCCTTCTTATCCGCCAAATACTTGGGGCAGTTCCGCTTCCAGTGACCAGTCCCTTTGCAGTAGAAGCACTTAGTCTCAGGCTTAGGTCCAGACTTGGGCTTCTTCACTTGAGAAGCAACTTGCTTGCCGTTCTTTTTGAAGTTCCCCTTCTTCCCTTTGCCCTTTTCTTGAAACTAGTGGTCTTGTCAATCACCAACACTTGATGCTTTTCTTGATTTCTACCTTCGTCGATTTTAGCATCGCTAAGAGCTTGGGAATTGTTTTTTTCATCCCTTGCATATTATAGTTCATCACGAAGTTCTACTAACTTGGTGATGGTGACTAGAGAACTATGTCAATCACCTTTTTATCTGGAAGATTAACTCCCACTTGATTCAAGCGATTGTAGTACTTAGACAATTTGAGCACATGCTCACTGGTTGAGCTATTCTCCTCCATCTTGTAGGCAAAGTACTGTTAGAGGTCTCATACCTCTCGACACGGGCATGAGTATGAAATACCAATTTCAACTCTTAGAACATCTTATATGTTCCGTGGCGTTCAAAACGTTTTTGAAGTCCCAGTTCTAAGCCGTAAAGCATGGTGCACTAAACTATTAAGTAGTCATCATACCGAGCTTTGTCAAACGTTCATAACGTGTGCATCTGCTCCTGCAATAGGCCTGTCACCTAGTGGTGCATCAAGGACATAATTCTTCTGTGCAGCAATGAGGATAATCCTCAGATCACGGATCCAATCCGTATCATTGCTACTAACATTTTTCAACTTTATTTTCTCTAGGAACATATCAAAAATAAATGGGGAGCTATATCGCAAGCTATTAATCTACAACATAGATATGCAAATACTATCAGGACTAAGTTCATGATAAATTAAAGTTCAATTAATCATATTACTTAAGAACTCCCACTTAGATAGACATCCCTCTAGTCATCTAAATGATCACGTGATCCAAATCAACTAAACCATGTTCGATCATCACGTGAGATGGAGTAGTTTTCAATGGTGAACATCACTATGTTGATCATATCTACTATATGATTCACGCTCGACCTTTCGGTCTCCAGTGTTCCGAGGCCATATCTGCATATGCTAGGCTCGTCAAGTTTAACCCGAGTATTCTGCGTGTGCAAAACTGGCTTGCACCCGTTATAGATGGACGCAGAGCTTATCACACCCGATCATCACGTGGTGTCTTGGCACGACGAACTTTGGCAACGGTGCATACTCAGGGAGAACACTTTTATCTTCAAATTTAGTGAGAGATCATCTTATAGTGCTACCGTCAATCAAAGCAAAATAAGATGCAAGATAAACATCACATGCAATCAATATAAGTGATATGATATGGCCATCATCATCTTGTCCTTGTGATCTCCATCTCCAAAACATCGTCATGATCACCATCGCCACCGACACGACACCTTGATCTCCATCGTAGCATCGTTGTCGTCTCGCCAGCTATTGCTTCTATGACTATTGCTATCACTTAGTGATAAAGTAAAGCAATTATAGGGCGATTGCATTGCATACAATAAAGCAACAACCATATGGATCCTGCCAGTTGTTGATAACTCCGTTACAAAACATGATCATCTCATACAATAAATATAGCATCATGTCTTGACCATATCACATCACAACATGCGCTGCAAAAACAAGTTAGACGTTCTCTACTTTGTTGTTGCAAATTTTACGTGGCTGCTACGGGCCGAGCAAGAACCGTTCTTACCTACGCATTAAAACTACAATGATAGTTCATCAAGTTAGTGTTGTTTTGACCTTCTCAAGGACCGGGCATAGCCACACTAGGTTCAACTAAAGTTGGAGAAACTGACACCTGCCAGCCACCTATGTGCAAAGCACGTCGGTAGAACCAGTCTCGCGTAAGCGTACGCGTAATGTCGGTCCGGGCCACTTCATCCAACAATACTGCCGAACCAAAGTATGACATGCTGGTAAGCAGTATGACTTGTATCGTCCACAACTCACTTGTGTTCTACTCGTGCATATAACATCTACGCATAAAACCAGTCTCGGATGCCACTGTTGGGGAACATAGTAATTTCAAAAAATTTGCTATGCACACACAAGATCATGGTGATGCATAACAACGAGAGGGAAGAGTATGTCTACGTACCCTCGTAGACCGAAGGTGGAAGCGTTTATCAACGCGATTGATGTAGTTGTATGTCTTCACGATCCGACCGATCCAAGTACCGAATGCACGGCACCTCCGAGTTCTGCACACGTTCAGCTTGATGATGTCCTCGTCTTCTTGATCCAGCAAGAGGGGCGAAGTAGTAGATGAGTTCCAGCAGCACGACAGCGTGGTGACGGTGTTGGTGAAGAACAATCTTCGCAGGGCTTCGCCTAAGCACTACGAAAACTATGACAGAGGATAAACTAGAGGGGACAGGGTTGCCGGCACACAGCTTTGTGTTTCTTGATGTGTCCTGGGTGCTAGCCCTACCCCTCTATTTATATGTTGAGCCTTGGGGTTGAAACTTGTAGTAAAAGCCTCGACAAAGTCGGTTTCACCTAAAAGGCAAGAGTCCTTCTCCGACTGCAGGGCCAGACGCCAGAGTTCCCGGCATCTGGACCCAGACGCCAGGGTGGCGTCTGGCCCCTGGACTCCGTAAAACTTCCTTTTGCGCTTTCCAAAAACCTTGTGCGCTTTCCCCTTTGGCCCAAATAAAGTGTTCTCATACCCAAAGATTTCGGGGAACATCCGGAACTCCTTCCGGTGAATTCCGGAACCCTTCCGGAGACCAAACACTGTTATCCCATATATCAAAATTTATCTCCGGACCATTCCGGAGTTCCTCGTCATGTTCGTGATCTTATCCGGAACTCCGAACAACATTCGGTTACCAACATACATAACTCATAAATACTATATCATCGATGAACGTTAAGCGTGCAGACCCTACGGGTTCGAGAACTATGTAGACATGACCGAGACACTTCTCTGGTCAATAACCAATAGCGGAACCTGGATGCCCATATTGGCTCCTACATCTTCTACAAAGATCTTTATCGGTCGAACCGCATAACAACATACGTTGTTCCCTTTGTCATCGGTATGTTACTTGCCCAAGATTCGATTGTCGGTATCTCAATACCTAGTTCAATCTCGTTACCGGCAAGTCTCTTTACTCGTTTCGTAATGCATCATGCTGCAACTAACTCATTAGTTACATTGCTTGCAAGGATTATAGTGATGTGCATTATCGAGAGGGCCTAGAGATACCTCTCCGACAATCGGAGTGACAAATCCTAATCTCGATCTATGCCAACTCAACAAGTACCATCGGAGACACCTGTAGAGTACCCTTATAATCACCCAGTTATGTTGTGATGTTTGGTAGCACACAAAGTGTTACTCCGGTAATCGGGAGTTGCATAATCTCATAGTCATAGGAACATGTATAAGTCATGAAGAAAGCAATAGCAGTAAACTAACACGATCAAGTGTTAAGCTAACGGAATGGGTCAAGTAAATCACATCATTCTCTAATGATGTGATCCTGTTAATCAAATGACAACTCATGTCTATGGTTAGGAAACTTAACCATCTTTGATTCAATGAGCTAGTCAAGTAGAGGCATACTAGTGACACTCTGTTTGTCCATGTATTCACACATGTACTAAGTTTCCGGTTAATACAGTTCTAGCATGAATAATAAACATTTATCATGAAATAAGGAAATAAATAATAACTTTATTATTGCCTCTATGGCATATTTCCTTCAGAACATCACTTTGTTGATCATATCTACTATATGATTCACGCCCGACCTTTCGGTATCAGTGTTCCGAGGCCATATATGCATATGCTAGGCTCGTCAAGTTTAACCTGAGTATTCTGCTTGTGCAAAACTGGTTTGCACCCATTGTATGTGAACGTAGACCTTATTACACCCGATCATCACGTGATGTCTCGGCACGATGAACTGTAGCAATGGTGCATACTCAGGGAGAACACTTATACCTTTAAATTTAGTGAGAGATCATCTTATAATGCTACCGTCATACTAAGAAAAATAAGATGCATAAAGGATAAACATCACATGCAATCAATGTAAGCGATATGATATGGCCATCATCATCTTATGCCTTTGATCTCCATCTCCAAAGCACCGTCATGATCACCATCGTCACCGGCTTGACACCTTGATCACCATCGTAGCATCGTTGTCGTCTATCCAACTATTGCTTCTAAGACTATCGCTACCGTTTAGTGATAATGTAAACCAAATACATGGTGATTGCATTTCATACAATAAAGTGACAACCATATGGCTCCTGCCAGTTGCCGATAACTGTTATAAAACATGATCATCTCATACAACAATTTATATAATCACGTCTTCACCGTATCACATCACAACATGCCCTGCAAAAACAAGTTAGATGTCCTCTACTTTGTTGTTGCAAGTTCTACGTGGCTGCTATGGGCTTAGCAAGAACCGTTCTTACCTACGCATCAAAAACCACAACGATTTTTTTGTCAAGTGTGCTGTTTTAACCTTCAACAAGGACCGGGCGTAGTCACACTCGATTCAACTAAAGTTGGAGAAACAGATACCCACTAGCCACCTGTGTGTGAAGCACGTCGGTAGAACTAGTCTCATGAACACGGTCATGTAATGTCGGTCTGGACCGCTTCATCCAACAATACCGCCGAATCAAAGTATGACATGTTGGTAAGCAGTATGACTATTATCGCCCACAACTCTTTGTGTTCTACTCATACATATAACATCTACGCATAGACCTGGCTCTAATACCACTATTGGGGAACGCAGTATTTCAAAAAAATTCATACGATCACGCAAGATCTATCTAGGAGATGTATGGCAATGAGAGGGGAGAGTGTGTCTACGTACCCTTGTAGACCGAAAGCTCAAGCGTTTAGTAATGCGGTTGATGTAGTTGAATGTATTCACGATCCAACCGATCAAGTAGCGAATGAACGGCACCTCCACGATCTGCACACGTTCAGCTCGGTGACGTCCCTCATACTCTTGATTCAGCTGAGGCCGAGGGTGAGTTCCGTCAGCACGACAGTGTGTTGACGGTGATGATGAAGTTACCGACGCAGGGATTTGCCTAAGCAATACGACAATATGGCCGAGGTGGAAAACTGTGGAGGGGGGTACCACACACGGCTAAAGATCAACTTGTGTGTCTATGGGGTGCCCCCCTCCCCGTATATAAAGGAGGAAAGGAGGAGGGTCGGCCTCAAGGGGCGCGCCCTGGGTGTCCTACCTTCGATGGGACGGACTACCCCTACTGGAAGAACAAGATGTGAATGCATCTTGAGGCAATTGACAGCAATCTCTGGTACGTTGTGGAAAATGGCATTCCCTCTGTCACTCCTACCATCAACACTACTGATGTGAAGGGATTCAAGCAACTCGACTCTCAAGCAAAGAACATCATATGTGGCCATCTGAGCAAAGGGCAGTATGGCAGAGTGAGTGCTTTGGAGACAACTAAGATCTTCTGGGACATGTTGTCCAAGGTCAACGAAGGAGTCTCAACACAGCGTGACTCTCGAGTTGACGTTCTTCGCAATCTCTTCAACTGCTTCAAAAGACTCGACGATGAAAATGTTCAGCAAACCTTCGATCACCTGACTGACATTTCAAATGAGCTTCAAGCACTTGGTGCCACTGACATCACCGACCATGAGGTGGTGAATAAATTGCTGAGATCGCTTGATTCCTCATTTGACACTCTGGCACTGATGATACAAGAACGTGGAGACTACAAGTCACTTGATCCCGTTGATATCCTCGAGAGGCTAAACACTCATGAGTTCCAACTTGCTGAGAAGAGAGATATCTATGGACCGAGCTATGGCAGATAACGTGCACAAAAGGCCAAGGCCGTCTCTGAATCTGATGGTGAGGATTCTGGTGGCAGCCTTGGTGATCCTGAAGAACTGAGCCAGGAGCTAGCGATGCTTGTGAGGAAATTCCAGAAGTTCTCAAGATGTGGTCGCTTTGGAAAATCCACAAGAGGTGATGACATGAGATCATATTCCTCATCCCATGACTACATCAAAAGAACTTGCCACAAATGCAAGAAGCCCGGTCACTACATCACTGATTGTCCTGAATGGGAGAAGGAATCAAAGAAGAAGAAATACAAGGATTACAGTTCTGATGACTCAAAGAAGAAGAAGAAATCTTCAAAGTCCTCATCATCAAATTCTTCAAAGTCTTCATCTCACAAGAAGAGCAGCTCCAAAAAGGCTCGGTCATTCATTGGCAAGGAAATAAACTCTGAAGCTGAATCTGAGGAACATGAGGAAGAGGAGGCATCTGAGGAATCAGACTCTGGTATGGCGAGCCTAGCCCTCGCTACAACTTCCGTCAGCAAGTCCATCTTCAACTCGGAGGAAAATGACTTCACCAACACTGCTGACAACGGCGATGATGACTACGCTCCCACCTATTGCTTCATGGAAAAAGGTGCCAAGGTACTCAAATACCCCTCCTCTGAATGAAGTGAGGATGAATCTGATGAAAACCTCAAGCCTAGCTATTCTAAACTTGCTAAGATTGCTGTGAAACAACAAAAGGCTTTTGAAAAGGTTCAAAATATGGTAGGTAAAAGCGATGACATGTAGGGTGAAGAAATGGATCATACTCAAACCTTGACAGGAAATATTCAGAGACTTCAGACTAAGTTTGATAACCTTCAGAGTCATCATAACACTCTCTTATCTAATCATGAGAAGCTTTCTTATGAATTTCTTCAAAGAAAGCAAGATCTTGAGCAGCTAAGGGTAAGTTATGAAGATCTTCAGAAGGAACATGAGTCATTGCTTGCTCAACAGATCAATTCCGCCCAGGTTGAATTCATTCCACCATGTTTGAAATGCATTGAATGTGAATCTGCTAATTCTTCACCTGAGAGTTCAAATGCTTCTATTGCTGCAAATTCTTCAATTGTCTCTGCTATCACAAATTCCTCATCTAAGGATGCTACTAGTATCACTGACCATGCAGGGCTGAAGGAATTGTATGTGACAGGCATGTACAAAGCCTCAAAGGGCATCAGGCTCTTTGTGATGTGCTTAAAAAGCAGATCCTCAATAGGAACCCTAGGAAAGAGGGTATTGCCTTTGAGAGGAAACTCAATGTTAATGGAACCTACTAGAAACCTGAGGAGTATCTCAAAACCTCATGGGTTGCTGCAAAGGGACCTCCTGTAGATCCATCTACTTTATCTGGCTTTCCATGTGAATCTTCATATTCTTCTGATGAGTCATTTGACTCCAACTATAAACTGTTCAAAAATCAGAATTGTGAAGTATTTGCTAGATATGTTGGCACTAACTGTAGGAATGGTCCCCCAATGAAGAAAATCTGGGTTCCCAAAAGGTGTGTTGAAACTCTTCAGGTGAATGTCATCAGGACACCACCTATGAATAATAGGAACCCTAGATCAAATTCTTCATATGTACCAAAGTCTTCATATGGATCCAAGTCCTCATCTGGACCAAATTCCTCACATGGGTCAAATTCTTCATATGGATCTAGATTCTCATATGAACATCATCGTGCTAACACTTCTGTTTCACAGGGAAGATCCAAGGGTTATGAATATGTGCATTATTCTTCAAATCATTATGTTCATAAGTCCTCTAAGAATTTCTCTGCTTATTCATATGCTTACTCTAACCCCTCTTCTGTGAAATGAAGTGCACTGGCTTCTATGCCACCTTTCTCTAATGGAGCTTGCAGAATGATGAACTCTTTGCCACCCCTCCAAATGTGGGTGGTGAAGAAAAAGAACTAATCTCTTATGCAGGGTTAGGTCTCCAGATGAACTTAAACGTCTGAAGAATTTGCTGGAGACCTGAATACGCTTGAAAGGACGCAAGCTAATCATGAAGAAATGAATTTTCATTTCTCACATTCTCATGCTGCTATATCTGTTCTATTGCTTGATGAAATTGATCTGATGAATTGGATGTCATATTCTTCATTGCTGAAGTATATGAGTTTGTAAGATGCACTAATTCATCTTCAGGATGATCAACCCGAAGCCACTGAGTGGGTCCTCGACAGTGGATGTACAAATCACATGACTGGTGATAGGAACTTATTGATGGACATTGCTTTATCTCCATCGCATCTGAAGCATATCACCTACGTTGACAAAGGCAAAAGCAAGGTATTGGGTCTAGGTAAGGTTGCGATCTCAAAGGATCGACACATGGACAAAGTCATGCTTGTAGAGTCCTTAGGATTCAACCTCATGTCTGTCTCAATGCTTTGTGATCTTGATATGGTTGTTGCCTTTGGCAAGTATCATTGTGTTGTGATCATGGAAGCTGATAATTCCAAAGTCTTCAAAGGCTTTAGGAGAGGAGACATGTATATTGTTGATTTCTCTACAAGACCACAACCTACTACATGTCTACTTGCAAAAGCTTCAGAAGGCTAGTTATGGCATCATGATACGTCTCCAACATATCTATAACTTTTGATTGTTCCATCTCGTTATATTATCAATATTGGATGTTTTATAATCATTCTATAGTCATTTTATATCATGTTTTGGTACTAACCTATTGACATAGTGCCAAGTGCCAGTTGTTGTTTTTCCATGTTTTTCACATCATAGAAAATCAATATCAAATGGATTCCAAATGCCACGAAACTTCATGGAGAATTTTTATGGGCCAAAAGGAATACAGCAGGCCCTGGCTATGCCTTGGGGGTGCCCCGAGGGGAGCACAACCCACCAGGGTGCGCCACGAGTCCCAGGCGCGCCCTGGTGGGTTGTGCCCACCTCGGGTGCCCCCGGACCGCCTCTTTTCTCTATAAATACCCCAATATTCCAGAAACCCTAGGGGAGTCGACGAAACATTGATCCAGCTGCCACAGAGTCTAGAACCACCAGATCCAATCTAAACACCATCTCAGATGGGGTTCACCACCTCCGTCGGTGCCTCTTCGATGATGCATGATTAGTTCTTTGTAGACCTTCGGGTCCGTAGTTAGTAGTTAGATGGCTTCATCTCTCTCTCTTGATTCTCAGTACAATGGTCTCTTGGAGATCCATATGATGTAACTCTTTTGCGGTGTGTTTGTTGGGATCCGATGAACTTTGAGTTTATGATCAGATCAGTCTCTTTTTATATCCATGAAAGTATTTGAGTTTCTTTGATCTCTCTTATGCATGATTGCTTATAGACTCGTATTTCTTTTCCGATATTTGGGTTTTGTTTGGCCAACTTGATCTATTTATCTTGTAATGGGAAGAGGTGCTTTGTAGTGGGTTCGATCTTACGGTGCTTGATCCTAGTGATAGAAGGGGAACCGACATGTATGTATCGTTGCTACTAAGGATAAAACGATTGGGTCTATCTCTACATAGATAGATCTTGTCTACATCATGTCATCGTTCTTATTGCATTACTTCGTTTCTCCATGAACTTAATACACTAGATGCATGCTGGATAGCGGTCGATGTGTGGAGTAATAGTAGTAGATGTAGGCAGGAGTTGGTCTACTAATCTTCGACGTGATGCCTATGTAATGATCATTGCCTGGATATTGTCATGAGTATTTGAAGTTCTATCAATTGCCCAACAGTATATTGTTCACCCACCATTTGCTATTTTTCTCGAGAGAAGCTACAAGTGAAACCTACGCCCCCCGGGTCTCTTTCTCATACTATTTGCCTTTGCGATATACTTTTATTTGCTTTTATTTTTCAGATCTATTAATCCAAAAACCAAAAAATACTTGTCTGCACTTTATTTTATTTGTGATCTATTTATTCAATATATTACAACTTTTGCCGTCACACACCAATTTCTGGCACCATTACCCAAAAGGGATTGACAACCCCTTTAACACGTCGGGTTGCGATGATTTGTTATCTGTGTGCAGGGGTTGTTTACGTTGTGTTGCTTGGTTCTCCTGCTGGTTCGATAACGTTGGTTTCATATCTAAGGGACATACCTACCGCCGCTGTGCTGCATCATCCCTTCCTCTTTGGGGAAATACCGATGTAGCTTCAACATATACCAATTTCTGGCGCTGTTGCTGGGGAGGATCTTCAACATATACCAGGTTCTTAATCACAAATCTCATCTCCTTGTAACTTACATTATTGCCCATTTGCCTCTCGTTTGCCTCTCCCCCACTTCACAAATATTTGTCATTTTATTCGCCTCTCTTTTTCCATTCGTCGTTTTCTTGCCGGATCAGTTTTTGAGTGCAATCTTGTTGTGTGGTCATCATGACTCAAGAGAACACCAAATTATGTGATTCCTCAAATACCAACAACAATGATTTTATTGTCACTCCACTTGCTCCTCCCGCCACTAGTGCGGAGACTTGTAATATTAATACTGCTTTGGTGAATCTTGTTATGAAAGACCAATTTTCTGGTACTCCTAATGAGGATGTCGCATCCCATCTTAATACCTTCGTGGAATTATGCGACATGCAAAATAAAAAGGATGTGGACAATGATGTGGTCAAGATGAAATTATTTCCGTTTTCTTTGCATGATTCTGCAAAAAAATTGTTCTCTTCTTTGCCTCGCAATAGTATCGATTCTTGGAATAAGTGCAAAGATGCTTTTATCACTAGGTATTTTCCGCCCACAAAAATTATTTCCCTTAGAACCCAGATCATGAATTTCAAGCAACTTGAACATGAGCATGTAGCACAATCTTGGGAAAGGGTGAAAATGATGCTATGGAATTGCCCAACTCATGGGTTAAATCTTTGGATGATCATACAAAAATTTTATGCGGGGTTGAATTTTGTTTCTTGTAATCTTTTAGATTCCGCCATGGGCGGTACTTTTATGGAAATTACTTTGGGTGAAGCCACCAAACTGCTTGATAATATTATGGCCAATTATTCGCAATGGCATACCGAAAGAGCTCCTACTAGTAAAAAAGTTAATTCTGCTGAAGAAAATTCTTCTTTGAGTGAAAAAGTTGACGCTCTTGTGAAATTCGTTGCTAGTAGAAGTGCTCCTATTGATTTTAATGGCCTTTGTCTACTTTGATTGAGCAAAATAGTGATGCCATAGTTGTGAATTTTATCTCTCGAAATAATTTCAATAACAATGCTTATAGAGGTAATTTTAATCCTAGGCCTTTTCCTAGTAATTCATCTAATAATTATGGTAATTCCTATGGATATCAATCTTATAATAATAATAGGAAAACCTCTGATCTTGAGAATAATATTAACCAATTCATCAATACACAAAAAGATTTCAACACTTCCATAGAAGAAAAGTTGAGTAAGATTGATGATTTGTCTATAAGTGTTGATAGAATTGCTCATGATGTGGAAAATCTCAAGATGAAAATTTTTGCACCTAAGGTTGGTGAATCAATTATAGCTCTTTATGTTTCTATGGATGAAAGTAAGAAAAGAACTTCTATGCTTAGAGCTAAAAGAGAATTTTTAGAAAAAGCGTTTTCTAGTGATTTCTTTCGCAAAAGTGATGAAGATCTTAAAATGATTGGTGTTTCTTCTATTGATTCCTTGTTTAGTAAAGTTTATATTTATGGAAAACAGACTAGAGAATAGTCAACTTTAGGTAGAAGGTGTCCCAATATTTCGGAGGGTGAAAATCTTGTTGAGAAAATTGATAAAAGTGGGTTTGAAGAGGTCAAAACTTTAGCTAGTGATGTGCCCACTCTTTTGGATTACAAAGACTTTAATTATGATAGTTGCTCTTTGATTGATTGTATTTCTTTTTTGCAATCCATGATTAATTCACCCCATGCTTACGAACAAAATAAAGCTTTTACTAAACATATTGTTGACGCTATGATAAAAGCTTTTGAAGAAAAGTTGGAATTAGAAGTTCAATTCCTAGAAAATTGCATGATGAATGGGAACCTACTATCAAAGTCAAGATTAAAAATTATGAGTGTTTTTCTTTGTGTGACTTGGGTGCTAGTGTTTCTACTATTCCGAAATCTTTATGTGATGTGCTTGGTCTTACCAATCTTGAAGAATATTCTTTAAATTTGGACTTGGCGGATTCTACTATTAAAAAGCCTATGGGAAGAATTAATGATGTTCTTATTCTTGCAAATAGGAATTATGTGCCCATAGATTTTATTGTTCTTGATATCGATTGCAATCTGACTTGTCCAATTATTCTTGGTAGACCGTTTTTACACACTATTGGTGCCGTGATAGATATGAAAGAAGGCAATATTAAGTTCCAATTTACTTTGAGGAAGGGTATGGAACACTTTCCTAGAACGAGAATTAGGCCACCATATGAATCAATCATGAGGGCACCTTATGTATCTCAAACCAAAGATGACAAAACTTAGATTCTTGCCTTATGCCTAGCTAAGGGCGTAAAACTATAGCGCTTGTTGGGAGGCAACCCAATGAATAAAATTTATTTTTGCTTTTTGTTTCCTGTTTTTGAGTGTTAACACAATTATGCTACTGTTATGATTGTGTTTTTATGTTTTAATTAGTGTTTGTGCCAAGTGCTACAGCGCCTGAAGAAACTAAACAAGCCAGGGCAACTGCATCAGTTGTGCCTAATGAAACTGAACCAATTTCCTCTGCTCCTTCGGCACCAAAGACAAGCATCAACCTTCCTTCTGCATCAGAAGCAAAGAAAACCAAAGCTGCGGAGCGAGCAGCTATGAAGAAAAGGAAAGCACATGCTTCCTTAGAGTCTTCAACTCTGAAGAAAGTTAAGACTTTGACAAGCTCCTATGAAAATTCTATAGATGTTGTTCCTCTATCAAGCATGCCATCAAAGGAGATTGTTCCCTTTGGTGAGGAATATGTGATTGCCAATGAATCAGATGAAGAAGATCCTTCTGTTGCTTAGACAGAGTAGTTGGATGAACAAATTGAAGTGGATAATATCCCTTCAACTCCACTGGTATCATCGCCCATGCCTTAGTTCACAGCTGAAGAGGCATGCGTTGAAGAAATAGATGAGGAAGATGAAGATGTGGACATTGGATGTTCCACTCCAATTCTGAATGATGACTACTGGGAAAGTCATCACCCCAATTCACTACTGTTCACCCCTCTTGTCGGAGTAAGTGACCACGGGTAGCCTAGCCGGCTCCCCCTGGCCTTTCTGAAAAAATTACGAGCCGATCCGGCTCTTAAGAATCCAAGACATGGGGTCGCCTTCCCCTGGACGGCTGTCTCCCAGGCCGGCTATTGGAAGGCGGCCCGACTTCAGCCCTCATGAAGAAAGCCACGGGAGGGCCGGCTCCGAGGAGCCGGCTGCAAGAAGGCCGACTCCAAGGAGCCGGCTGCAAGAAGGCCGACTCCAAGGAGCCGGCTCCCATAAAGCGGTCAAGACCGTACCCCCGAAGTCTGCATCCACATAACGGCGATGTGACGGGGCGTGCCTACAGTGAAGCCTGCCACCCCCGAATCCCGGAGCGCGCCTGGCACAGTGCGCCGTACGGGTGGCCATGACCCGTCCGGCGCGGCACTGTTGCCACACTGACCCTGATGTCATCCACGACGGGCTACCAGTATGGCCCACGAGTGGTGGGCCCCTTCAGGCAGAGAGACACCTGAAGGCGGCCTGGCCTCCCCCAGTCGGCCCGAGACGGAGCCGGCTCTCTCCAGCCGGCTTGCCACTCCCTCGAAGGAGACGCCCCATTAAGGAGACAAGACGCGGTGAGGCTAAAGTGGTCAGCCGCCGGACGGCAGCACTGTAGCCATGCTTACCTTGGCGAAGCCCTCGTCAGCAAGATTGAGCAACAGTAACCAGCCACCGACAAGGCCCTGGACAGTGGGGCCTGCCTGTCGACTAGGGAGCCGGCAGCCGGCGGGACCCAGCAGCCGACGCAGAAGCCGGAGAGCGAAGACACAGACGGCTGGGCCCCACGCCCAGCCGGATTACCATTGTACCCCCGGGGGGTAGGCCTATATAAAAACCCCCGGGACACCCATGCAAAGGGTGGATCCCTGCTAGTTTTAGACACCACGTAGGGAGGAGAAGAGAGCAAGCAGAGCCCTTCTTCCTCCTCTCGCCAAACAGCTCAAGGAGCATCGTGTAGCTACTTTTTCATCTAGTGATCATGCGGAGACCCCACAGAGCAGCAATAGGGGTGTTATCTCCATGGAGAGCCCCGAAGCTGGGTAAGATTCGCTAGCGTGCATGTCTTTGCCTCATCCCGTTTCCAGGCACCGGCGATGTTTTACTGGCTCCCACAATGATAAGCCACCCGTTGGCATATGTCGCACCTACCACCCGACATTTGGCGCCCACTGTCGGGCCAGGTGCACCGTTGTCCGGAAACCTGTTCTGGACGAGAACCCTCTTCCTCTCCCGCGAGCGTAGCCAGCCCGGCACGCCCGATGGCAGTTGCCACGATGCGCTGCAAGGCGTCACCAACGCCTGCGCAGCGAGCAGCCTCGCTGATCTCCTCGACAAGACCCTCATCTCCAACGAGCTCGCCTCCGACGCGGGCACCGACCACCTCGTCAACCTCCTCGGTCGGCTCCATGTCTCCGGCGAGCCTGCTGTGGACCTGGAGTCGGTTGGCTCCACCGATCTGATGGCTGTCGACTCCGACACGGCCTCGTTCGACACCTTCCCCACCAACGTCACGATCTACGATGACCCGCTTCCCCGAGCCGATGGCTGCGACGCTGTTACCACCGAGGTGATGGTCATCAGCCACGACGGCGCTGCTGACGAGAGAGCCCACGACGCCCCACACGCGGCGGTCCACGACATGTCCATCCCCCTCCCGGCCGAGCCCGACGCTGAAGCACTGGAGGCTCGCCGCCTTGCCCTCCTCGTGGAAGGCCGGAAATTGGTTTCCATGAGACGCCTTGCTGAGGCCCACCGACGCGAGGCCGACCACGCCGCCTTTGGCACGCCGCCCCCAGGCGGGCCCAACCGGGTCAGCGTTGTCAGACAGCACGGCGCTGTCGTTGACGACACGGTGGGAGTCGACCGCCCAGTCTACGCCACTCCACTCGAGAACCTGCGCGCCGCCCAGGCGGCCGTAGACGAGCTAGACGGACTGGGGGGCGAAGAACTCCCCCACATGACCCGACGCATCCAGCAGCTAATCGATGCAGCCGTGCAGCGGCACGAAGCCGACGCCCGCGCGGAAAGCCCTCCCCCGCGCCGAGATCATGGTGTGACGTCCCGGACGCTGACTGCGGGTAGAGACCGCATGCGGCGCGAGAAAGAGACGGCTGCCAGCCGAAGCCAAACCCGGATCTCCATCGAGCGAGACGCAGAAGGCCACCCTCGGGCCGTGGAGTGGCAGGGCAACCCGCCTCCGCCTCGGCCCCGTGGAGAGAGATATCCCACCGCTCCGCCAGTGGAACATCCGACTCTCAGCGGCTGACTAGGTCACCGCGAAGGAGTCGGCGAAAACGACGCCCGCCATCGGATCGACCGTCTGGCGCGATCCCTGGCGCTGGAAGAAGAAGACAATGTCGGTCCGCCTTGGTTCGGCCCCCGCATCCGCGACGAGCCCTTCCCCAAAGGGTTCTCGCTCCCAAGAGACACGCCCAAGTACAACGGCTCCGTGATGCCGGAAGATTGGCTGATCAACTACTCCACAGCGGTTAGCATAGCTAACGGCAACCGGCGCATTGTCGTGAAGTACGTGCCCCTCATGCTGCAAGGCACGGCGCGGACCTGGCTCAACAGCCTCAAACCACGCAGCATCAACAGCTGGCTAGACTTCACAGAAGCCTTCGTCCGCAACTTCACCAGCACCTACAAGCGGGCTCCCAAGCCGAGACAGCTCTCCTTGTGCGTACAAGGCCCCGCTGAGTCAACTCGCAACTACCTCACGCGTTGGGCCGAGCTCCGCAACTCTTGCGAAGGGGTGCACGAGGTGCAAGCCATAGAATACTTCACAGCCGGGTGCCGAGAAGGCACCCTCCTCAAGCACAAGCTTCTCTGCGACGAGCCGACTACCCTCGACGAGCTTCTGGACATAGCGGACAAGTACGCCACCGCCGACTCCTCAATGAAGACCGAGCTCCGGGTAGACGCGTCCGGAAAAGTACTCAACCCGGCGCCCAAGACGCCGGCTGGGGATTCCGGCCGACGCCCACACTCGAACGACCACAAGCGCAAGGGCCCCGCGCCGCCTCCCGCCAGTCGGCAGGTGGCCACAGTTGAAGACGTGCCGCCCGAAGGGCGGCCCGCGCCCAAGAAACCCAAGGGCGGCAGGCCGGCTTGGCAGCCGGCCTTCTCCTACGAGCAAACTCTCGACGCCCCGTGCAAGTTCCACAGCGGCGCGAAGCCGTCCAACCACACAACCCGGAAGTGCCATTGGCTCACCCGAATCTCCAAAGGCGAAGGGCTCGCGCCGCCTCCGCCTGCCGGCCCGCCGCCTCCGGTTCCGCCGGCGCCGGCCGCTCGGCCCGCAGTCGGAGCCGTGCATGATGAGTTCCCCGACGAGCATGCCGCCTATATCGTCTTTACAAGCCAGCCCGAAGACCGGCGCAGCAAACGCCGAGAGAACCAGGAAGTCAGCATGGTTGCTGCCAACCCCGCCGAGCACATGCACTGGTCAGAAAAACCTATCAGCTGGAGCCGGGCCGATCACCCAGAGGTGATGCCATCTCCCGGCTCTTATGCGTTGGTTCTGGATGCCACCCTTGCAACGGACAGACGCGCCGCCCGCTTCTCCCGTGTGTTGATAGACGGCGGGAGCAGCATCAACATCTTGTACCGCGACACCCTGGAGAAGCTGAACGTCAAGACAAAGCAACTCATGCCTACTCGAACAGTGTTCCATGGCATCGTACCCGGCCTGTCCTGCGCCCCCATTGGCAAGATCAAGATTGATGTACTTTTTGGGGACAAGGAGCATTTCCGCCGGGAAGCGATCTGGTTTGAAGTGGTGGACCTGGAGAGCCCTTACCATGCATTGCTTGGCCGACCTGCCTTGGCCAAATTCATGGCAGTTCCCCACTATGCATACCTCAAGATGAAGATACCAAGCACCAAAGGCGTCATCACCGTAGCCGGCGATTACAAGAAGTCCTCTGAGTGCGCAGCAGCCAGCAGCCGGCTGGCCGAGTCCCTTGTGATTGCCGAAGAAAAGAAGATGTTGGACCGAGTCGTGGCCATAGCCGGCAAGCAGTCGGCCTTGTCCCCGATCCCAAGGAGCATGATGCTCAAGGATCTTTCCAGCCGGCCAAGGAGACGAAGAAGATACCTCTTGACCCCGAGCACCCAGAGAGGTTTGCCGTCATCGGGGCAAACCTAAACAGCAAATAGGAAGGCGAGCTCGCCGATTTCCTCCGTGAGAATCGGGACATCTTTGCATGGTCCCCCAAGGACATGCCGGGCGTCCCGAAGGAATTCGCCGAGCACAAACTACACGTCCGAGAAGACGCAAAGCCAGTCAAACAACCCCTTCGCCGACTATCGGAGGAGAAACGCAGGATTGTGGGAGAGGAGATATCCCGGCTTCTGGCAGCCGGCTTCATTATGGAAGTTTTCTTTCCAGAGTGGCTCGCCAACCCGGTCCTCGTGCTAAAGAAGAACAACAAGTGGCGCATGTGTATAGACTACACGAGCCTCAACAAGGCCTGCCCCAAAGATCCCTTTGCCCTGCCGAGGATTGACCAAGTGATAGACTCCACGGCCGGATGCGAGCTGTTGAGTTTCTTGGATGCTTACTCAGGGTATCACCAGATAAAGTTGGATCCGGCAGACCGCCTGAAGACCGCCTTCATCACGCCATTCGGAGCCTTCTGCTACCTGACTATGACATTCGGCTTGAGAAATGTCGGTGCCACTTTTCAGCGTTGCATGCAGAAGTGCCTCCTCAAGCAACTCGGCAGGAATGCCCACGTCTACGTAGACGACATTGTGGTGAAGACGGAGAAGCGCGGCACCTTGCTGGAAGACCTCAAGGAAACATTTGAGAACCTACGCCGGTTCCAAATCAAGCTTAACCCCGAGAAATGCGTGTTCGGAGTACCAGCCGGCCAGCTCCTAGGCTTCCTGGTCTCCGAACGCGGCATCGAATGCAACCCAGTAAAGATCAAGGCCATTGAGAGAATGGCGATTCCCACCAAACTTCGAGACGTCCAGAAGTTTACCGGATGCTTGGCCTCCCTAAACCGCTTCATCAGCCGGCTCGGAGAGAAAGCTCTCCCCCTCTACCGCCTCATGAAGAAGACCACTCACTTCGAGTGGAATGACCAAGCTGACCAAGCTTTCCACGAGCTGAAGAAGATGCTGGCCACACCGCCAGTCCTAGCGGCGCCGACTGAGAAAGAGCCCATGCTCCTCTACATTGCCGCAACCAGCCGGGTGGTCAGCACCGTCATCGTAGTCCAACGCCCAGAAGAAGGCCGAGCCCAGCCGGTCCAGAGGCCGGTGTATTATTTGAGCGAGGTGCTGTCTACCTCGAAGCAGAACTACCCGCACTACCAGAAGATGTGCTATGGCGTGTACTTCGCCGCCAAGAAGCTGAAGCCCTACTTCCAAGAGCATCCCATCACGGTCGTATGCACCGCCCCGCTGGCCGAGATCATAGGCAGCCGGGATGCATCCGGCCGGGTGGCGAAATGGGCCATCGAGCTGGCCCCTTACACAATCTTCTACCAGCCTCGCACCGCCATCAAGTCCCAAGCATTGGCCGACTTCCTCGTCGACTGGGCCGAGACCCAGTACCTACCGCCGGCTCCCGACTCCACTCATTGGCGCATGCACTTCGATGGGTCCAAGATGCGCACCGGCTTGGGAGCCGGCATCATCCTCACCTCTCCCAAAGGCGACAAGCTCAGATACACGCTGCAAATTCACTTTGCCGCCTCCAACAACGTGGCCGAGTACGAGGCGCTCATACACGGGCTCCGGCTTGCCAAAGAACTCGGCATTCGCCGGATCCTATGTTATGGCGACTCGGACTTGGTGGTCCAGCAATCATCCGGCGACTGGGATGCCAAGGACGCAAATATGGCAAGCTACCGCTTCCTCGTTCAGCAGATCAGCGGGTATTTTGAAGGATGCGAATTCCTCCACGTACCGCGAGCCGACAACGAGCCAGCTGATGCTCTGGCTCGAATAGGCTCCACCCGGCAAGCAATACCAACCGGCGTCTCTCTACAACGCCTCCTCAAGCCGTCTATCAAGCCGTCTCCAGAGTCCGATTCCATCTTCGTGCCGCCTGACCCCGACGCGGCCGGGTCTGGCTCGAAGAACCAAGCAGGTGGCCCGGGGACTTCGATAGTCGGCCAGGGGGTATCAGCAGGCGGCTCGGGGACTTCCGTAGTTACGCCCGACCCGGGGACTGCCTCACCCGGCTCGGGGACTGCGGTAGTCGGCCCGGAGACTACACCAACACAACAGGCGGCGGCCGACTCCAGCATTTCACCGCCCAGCCCGCCCGCCCTGGTCACAGTAGCCGTTTTGGCAATAGAAGAAGTCGCAGCTCCGTCATGGGCTCAATCCATCCTCAACTTCCTAATAAACCAAGATCTGCCGGCTGACGAAGTAGAGGCAAGACAAGTCCAACGCCGAGCCGGAGCATACACAATCGTCAACAGAGAGCTCGTCAAGCGCAGTGTCACTGGAGTCCTCCAGCGATGCGTCGAGCAAGAGAAGGGCATTGCAATCCTCAGAGACATCCACCAAGGAGAATGCGGCCACCATGCGGCCTCAAGATCACTCGTCGCCAAAGCCTTCCGCCATGGTTTCTTTTGGCCGACTGCTTTGGATGACGCCAAGGAGTTAGTTAAACATTGCAAAGGGTGCCAACTCTTCAGCTCCAAGCAACACATGCCGGCTTCAGCACTCAAGACCATTCCCCTCACCTGGCCCTTCGCCGTTTGGGGACTGGACATGGTGGGCCCATTCAAGACGGCGCGCGGCGGCATGACACATCTGCTTGTCGCCGTGGACAAATTCACCAAATGGATTGAAGCAAAGCCGATCAAGAAGCTGAATGGGCCGACTGCCGTCACATTTATCGCAGATATAACAACTCGGTACGGCGTGCCACACAGCATCATCACCGACAATGGCACAAATTTCGCCAAGGGAGCCTTGGCACGTTTCTGCGCGACGCAAGGCATCCGGTTGGATCTAGCATCCGTCGCCCACCCGCAGTCAAACGGCCAGGTCGAGCGAGCCAACGGCCTCATCCTTTCCGGCATCAAGCCCCGACTGATCGTACCACTGGAGCGTTCAGCCGGCTGTTGGCTCGATGAGCTGCCGGCTGTCCTCTGGAGTCTGCGCACTACACCAAACAAGTCAACCGGCTTCACCCCTTTCTTCCTCGTGTATGGTGCCGAGGCGGTCATCCCAACTGACATCGAGTTCGACTCGCCTCGAGTAACCATGTACACGGAAGCGGAGGCCAAGGAAGCACGAGAAGACGGTGTCGACCTACTGGAAGAAAGCCGGCTGTTAGCCCTCAGCCGGTCCGCCATCTATCAGCAGGGCCTGCGCCGCTACCACAGCCGGAAGGTCAAGCCAAGATCCTTCCAAGAGGGCGATCTTGTGCTCCGGCTGATCCAGCAAATAGCCGGCCAGCACAAGCTCTCGGCCCCTTGGGAGGGCCCCTTCGTCATCATCAGAGCCTTAGGCAACGACTCCTACTACCTGATCAACGCGCAGAAGCCGAAGGCACGAAAGAGAGATGACTCCGGCAAGGAGTCGGAACGACCATGGAACGCCAACCTCCTCCAAAGGTTTTACAGCTGAAATGCAGTATGTATCACGCTAACTTTTGTACTAACTACGAGACAATAGGGCCCCCGAGGAGAGCTTGGGGACTGCCATCTTTTGTCTATAAAAGAAAAGTATCATGCTTATGGCCTTGTCATTGCATTCACTTTTTTCCGTCCGGCACCGGGTTCGACTAGTCGGCCCGGGGACTGGCCGCCTGGAGTTATATTAGAAGTCCTACCCGCAGTCAGACAAGTAGTGTGCCGGCTCCCAAGCCTTCTCTTGCCAAAAGTCGCAGTTCGAAGAACCGGCTGTCCGGCTGGCAAGAGTTAAGGGCAGGAACGGGTGCCCACACGAAAAACGGCTAGGGACTAACGGACTAATATAACAAAAGCCGGTTTTTCTCCCACCGCCGACCGGCTACCAAAGTAGCCGGCCGGCCGGCTTCCATTCACCTCGCTCCAATCTAAGAAAGCTCGAGTACTTGCCTTCCCAGAAGGGGAAGACGACAAAGGAAACAGCCTAAGGATAAAAAGCATACGTGAATGGAAACCAAACATGCACACGATAATATTTACATAAAAGACCTTCAAAAGGCTAGCATTCAACATAGTTTGGATACACCCCCAGTGGGTGGAACTGCGGAAGCTTAATAAAATTGTTCAGAAGGCAACAAGCAGGAAAAAACAAGGACGACAGACTAAGCCGGCGGAGCGACCGAAGAGCCGGGCAGGTCGGTGGAGACGGCAGTGCCGGCTGGAGGAGCGGCCGGCTGGCGAACCTCGGCATGATCACCGCCTCCCGCAGAGGGAGCGCTTGCACGCGCCTCGTCGCTGGAGGCACGGTCAGGCTGAGGCTGGCTAGCTGTTCCACCGGCCGGCTCGACGTCTTCGTCTTCCTCTACTTCGTCGTCTTCGCCTTCGTCGCTGGAGGCAATTTCTTCTGTCGAGTCTTCACCCGCCGCTGGATCCAGCCCGAACCACTCCTCCGGCTGGGCAATGCCGTCATCATTAATCTCGGGAGCGAAGACCCTGATGTCAGTACACTCGGCGATTGTCGATGTGCGCTGAGCGATAGCCGGCCGCACCTCCGCTAGCTCCTCGTCGGCCTCCAGCCGCCAGGTGCACAGCTGGTCCAGGTTCAGCCCCGGATACCAAGCTCGGACGAACTCCAGCGCCCGCCCAGCTCCAAGCCGGGCCGCCGACGCCTTCCAGGCCTCGAAGTGGCCAACCGCCACCTCCAGCCAGTCGGCAGTCCGACTCGGGGTGCGGGGAATCGCCTCGCTTGGCCAGAGGGCGGCCAACACCTGTGCTCCAGTGCGCTGGAGGCGGCGGAGCATACGATGAGCCCACTGCAGCCGCACTTGGACCGCCAAGAGTTGCTCTTCGAGCGACCGACTCGCGTCCGGCGCGACTTCAGCCCCCGCCTGCCGGCGCGCTTCGCGATGGGCCTCGATGGTTTGGGCGGCGAGGACGGAGTAGCCAGGAAAGTAGTCTGCACAGAGAATAAAAAGCAGCTCAAGTCAGAACACAAGTCAGGCGGCAAGGGGCAGGCAAGGAGCGAGGAAGGCGGCTTACCGTCGATCAAATCCTCAATACGGCCGAAGCCTTCATTCAGCGCTTGCCTAGTCTCAGCCCAGCCCGCCGCTTCAGTCTCGAACTCGGCCTTCAGGGCGGCTTCGTTATCCTGCGCCTTCTTCAGAGCCGCCTTGTGGCTCTCCTCCTGGTCAGCCAGCTTCTTGGCCAGGCGGTCACGCTCCAGGACCAAGGCGTCGTACTCGGTTTCCTTGGCACGAAGGGCGGCCTGCGCCTCGCTGAGCTGCCCCCTTAAGTCGGCGTTGGCTTCTGCGAGCACGAAAGACAAAAGAAAAACCAGTAAGGTGAAGTCGTCAGGAAAGATCCGACCCGACTGCTCAGCAGTCGGCCCGAATCTCGGGGACTACACCCAGTGGGTGCGCTGACGCGCCCCCACAGGAGATGAACGAAACCAAGTACGTACTCCGGCTGCTGATCAGGTCTTCGGTTCTCCGACCCAGCTCCTGGGCCTGGGAGTTGAAGGCGGCAGCGCGGAGGTTATGATACTCCTGGAAGATTAGACAGGAGGCGAGAACAAGGTAGTCGTCAAGGAAGATCCGACCCGACTGCTCAGTAGTCGGCCCGAATCTCGGAGACTACACCCAGTGGGTGCACTGACGCGCCCCCATGGAAGAAATCAAGAGAACAAAGCAACCAAAGATACAAGACTCACCCAGATGACGGCCCGCGTCGCAAGGAACTCCTGGGTGTATTGCTGCAGCGAGGCGGCTTGGGCCTGAAGCCGGTTCCGAACCTCTTGGGCCGCCACATTCAGCTCGCCCGTCCCGCCGCTGGGAGTCCACTCGGACGTGCCGGTGCTGGCCGCCTCCAAGGCCTCCGCCGTCCGGCGGGCACCCGAAGCTCGGTGTGGCTCCGGCGTAGCGGTGCCTCCCCCTGCACGCTGGCGCACTGCCGGCTGCACCTTGAGGCCGGCTCCTGCTTCCAACTCACCCCCAGCCGGCTGCTCTGGCACCGCAGCCGACTGGCCGCCTTGGCCCGCTCCGGTTGGCGCTGCCGGTGGCGCCCTCTCCATGAAGATCACGGAGTCCTCCCTCCGCTCCATCACCGGCGGTTCTTGGTCGACCTCCTCCAGCGGAGGCACAGGAATGTTGGGGGCCACGGTGCGGAGGGGAATGGCTAGTAGCGGAGGCTGGTTGTGCGAAGCCTCCGCCTCCGTCTCCGCAGTTGCCGCCTCCGTCCGAGCCTTGGCTGCTGCGTCGGCCTGCTCCTTCATCGCCTGGGTGGCCCTTCGCTCTGCCACCTCCCGCTCCTCCCGCGCCTCTCGTGCGTTCCGCTCCGTGGCCTCCGTGAGGTCGGCGTGGGGATCCACGCGGCGGGAGCCTGAAGACCCTCCAGTCGGCCCGACAACGGAGCCGGCTAGACCCCGCTCAAGGGAAAGCGGCGCCCTGTCCGGTGAGCAAAGAAAGGTTTAGAAGAGTTTTCAATCGAAAAGAAGAACAACAAAAAATATATCCAAGCATTCGACAACTTACGCCGAGATCGCCTGCGGCTGCTTCACCGCCTTGCGGAATCGGGCCGCCTTCGCGGCCGCCTCATCTTGCTTGGTCGCCGCTGTGGAAGCCTTGGACTTCTTCGGACGGCTACTAAAGAGGATCGACATGGCCCAGCGCTTCTAGGCGCCACAGCCAGCAGCCGGCGCGGCGGACGAGCTCGCGCTTTGATGATCAGGCACCGGCTGGCGGCGCGGGGCGACTTCAACCTCAGCATCATCCGGCCAGTCCTCGAAGCCGGCCGTGAGCCCCGCGCCTCCGGCCCCGTCGCTTTCCCCCACAATGGCGTCTTCCATGACGGCCGCTCCCAAGTCTGGGTCGTCGGCGTCGTCCATCGTGCGATCGGGGAGGAGCTGGCGCTCTACCCCTGCGGCCCCGGCTGTCGGCGGGAGAAGAGGGTTCTGCAAAAGGCAAACGAACTGATCAAGAGTCGGCTATCATGAGGCCACCTACAAAAGGAAGAAAACAAGAAAAAACTTATGACGGGCGGAGGGTTGGCGCGAGAGTACGGCCCCTTGCCGTACCGCCAATCCTCGGCGAGCTTGCAGTTGGAGATATAGTTCACCATGTAGGAGACCTCCGCATGAGGCATCTCCCTGGTGCTCAGCCGGCATGGGTCGAAGCGGCCGCTCATCTGACAAACCATGTGAGGCCGGTTTTGGAGGGGAAGAACCCGGCGCTCCACGAAGGCGGCCACCAAGTCGGCTCCGGTCAGGCCCTCCGACTGGATCATCACCCGAAGCCGGGAGACGGCTGCGTTCCCGGCCTGAGACAGCGACCTGGCCCGGTAGCTCCACGAAGGCGGCCTCCCAGCCGGCGGGCCGGCTACGTAATCCGGCAGGTTGACGTAGTCGCCTTGCTGGGCGACGTTCCTCACGTAGAAATAAGACTTCTGCCAAAGCTTCACCGACTGGATCAGCGGAATGGACGGGAGCGGATTGTTCTCGCTCGCCCGCCTCATGGCGATGAAGGCTCCGCAGGGGGCGGGCACGCCCGCAACAACGGTGCCGAGTTTGCTCTGGAAGAATTCCGCCCAAAGCTCGAGCGTGGGGAGGACCCCAAGGAAGCCCTCGCACAGCGTGACGAAGGCCGACAGCAGCATCACCGTGTTGGGAATGAGGTGATGTGGCTGGAGGTTGTAGAATTCGAGGAAGGCCCGGAGGAACCCATTCGCCGGAAGGCTGAAGCCGCGCAGGCAGTGCGAGCGGAAGATCACCCGCTCGCCTTCCTCTGGTGCCGGCAAAATCTCCTTCTCCGGCGCTAGACGAACCCGAACGAAGTTCTTGCCGGGCAGGCGTCGCGTCTGGCGGAGGAACGCGACGTGGTCCTCATGGACGTTGGAGCCATCCCACGAGCTTGACAGCGCCATGGGGCAGCGTGGCGAGAAGCAAGATGATGCGGCGGCGGAACGGCGTGGCAAAGAGCTGTTGTGGGGAAGAGAAGAAGAAGGAGGGCGAGAAGGGGGCGGAGTGAGGGAGAGCGCGCGAGCCTCTGCCGCTCCCCCTCCTCCTCCTACTTATAGACCGCGCGGCGGAGCCGAGGAGGCGCGGCGTGGGGGAACGTGGAGATCAACTGCGCCCACTCCCCCACGTCCCGCGATTACTTTGCCTTGATGGCAGAATAAAACCGCCGCGGGAAGGCGAGCGGTCCATGTGGGCCGCGGAAGATCCGCGCTTGGACCGAGGCCTGTGAGTGGCGGGCATGGGCCTGCGGCGGCGTCCCGTCGCGCGCGTGCGTTGGCAGGATTTCCTCGCCACGTGGCCCGCGTTCCCGCCTACGAGAAACGGAGCTCTTCGAAGTTGGCGCGCACAAGCAAAGCCGGCCCCTCAGGATAGGAAGCTGACCAAGCTTCTCGTCCCTTTATCAGCCTCGAAGCTCGCTCAGCTTCGGGGACTACTGTCGGAGTAAGTGACCACGGGTAGCCTAGCCGGCTCCCCCTGGCCTTTCTGAAAAAATTACGAGCCGATCCAGCTCTTAAGAATCCTAGACATGGGGCCGCCTTCCCCTGGCCGGCTGTCTCCCAGGCCGGCTATTGGAAGGCGGCCCGACTTCAGCCCTCATGAAGAAAGCCACGACAGGGCTGGCTCCGAGGAGCCGGCTGCGAGAAGGCCGACTCCAAGGAGCCGGCTCCCATAAAGCGGTGAAGACCGTACCCCCGAAGTCTGCATCCACATAACGGCGATGTGACTGGGTGTGGCTACAGTGAAGCCTGCCACCCCTGAATCCCGGAGCGCGCCTGGCACAGTGTGCCGTACGGGTGGCCATGACCCATTCGGCGCGGCACTGTTGCCACACTGACCCTGATGTCATCCACGACGGGCTACCAGTACGGCCCACGGGTGGTGGGCCCCTTCAGGCAGAGAGACACCTGAAGGCGGCCTGGCCTCCCCCAGTCGGCCCGAGACGGAGCCGGCTCTCTCCAGCCGGGTTGCCACCCCCTCGAAGGAGACGCCCCATTAAGGAGACAAGACGCGGTGAGGCTACAGTGGTCACCCACCGGACGGCAGTACTGTAGCCATGCTTACCTCGGCGAAGCCCTCGTCACCAAGATTGAGCAACAGTAACCAGCCACTGACAAGGCCCTAGACAGTGGGGCTTGCCTGTCGACCAGGGCGCCGGCAGCCGGCGGGACCCACCAGCCGGCGGGCCCCAGCAGCCGGCGCAGAAGCCGGAGAGCGAAGACACAGACAGCTGGGCCCCATGCCCAGCCGGATTACCATTGTACCCCCGGGGGGTAGGCCTATATAAAACCCCCCGGGACACCCATGCAAAGGGTGGATCCCTGCTAGTTTTAGACACCACGTAGGGAGGAGAAGAGAGCAAGCAGAGCCCTTCTTGCTCCTCTCGCCAAACAGCTCAAGGAGCATCGTGTAGCTACTTGTTCATCTAGTGATCATGCGGAGACCCCGCAGAGCAGTAGTAGGGGTGTTATCTCCACGGAGAGCCCTGAAGCTGGGTAAGATTCGCCGGCGTGCATGTCTTTGCCTCATCCCGTTTCCAGGCACTGGCGATGTTTTACTGGCTCCCACAATGATAAGCCACCCGTTTGATAAACTTCTATTACTCACTGATGTTTGATAAATACAAGATCTTTGACCATGAGGAAATTCCTCATATGGATATGGACTCGCTGCCCTGCTTCACCCCAGTCATCAGTGTTCCTCATGATGCTGGGCTGCTCAACCTCTGCACCGACATCACTGGCAACATTGCACATCACTGGAATGAAGAACTCATTCTTCTATTGTATGCCATGTTGCACATCACTGGCAACGTTGAAGATGTGAACTCATGGGTGTTGGACTGGATGAAAGAAAACACTCACTACAAAGCACCAGCCTCTGAATTGCTTCATGCCGTCCCAGCCAGTCCTCCCACTGAAGGTGCAAGGTGCCTCTATGATGAACCTGAGCTTTCAAACCATCTGATGCAAGTGCTGATGAAGCCTTTGAAGCCAGGTCAAGCTCCTAGAACCAAATTCCTTGTTAAGGAACTGCTCTATGTGCCAAGGACAATATACATGATATTGACCAAAACCCTCAGTCCAATCAAGGGACACAACTCTAATGATGAAGAAGTTATTGGCATCATGAAGAATCTGCTTTTCAACATCATACATGGTATCCCTATCAAATACCACGATTTCTTCATGAGGACTTTGGCCAATGTCGCTCTATCACCATTTGAATTGAAGCCTTACGCTCCCTGGATCATGAGATTCCTCAGATCAAGGTCTTCAATTCATTACAAGGCTGATTTTCAAAATCACATCAGCTACTTGCCGCCTATTGAAGTTCTCAAATGGACCATTTCCTCAGCTGATGAGAAGGACAAGGCTGCTGTTATTGATGAAGGCACTCGTCCATTGGATGGACTATTTCGCAAAGCTGCATCCTACTCCACCAATGATGACTCTGCCACTCATGACACTGCTGCAAATTCTTCAAAGCAATATCCTCAAGCCACTGCTCCAAGGGTGATGACTGATTGTGAGCTTCTCCTTAGTCTTCATCAGAAGGTCGATCGCAACCACAACTGGGTCAAGCGTTAGTTTGGTGCTATTCTTCAGACATGACAGTCACTCAAAATACCGTGAAGAAGAATCACTACTATCTGCATGAAGTATTTGACCGCACCTGGGCTATTCTTTCTAACCTCTACAGTGCTGAAGATCTCAAGGAGATGGAATTTCAACAGGTCTTTGATTGGGCACAACCACCTTCGAAGAAATTCAAGAAGGTCAAAGTTCCTCAGCTGGTTTCTAGCTCATATTCTTCATCATGCGAGACTGATGAACATGAAGACTTGAACGACACTGCGGTAGCCCTACTCCAACGGACGAACCCAAAAATGCTGGCGCTCCTCCATCGACTTCATGATGTCATTTTTCAGGGGCATTAGTCCTCTTTTTTTGTCCCTTTTGGTCATTCGATGACAAAGGGGGAGAAATTTGAGTTAGTCTTCAAGCGGGTCTCTATATATGGGCATTTTTTTGCTAAGTTACAACTCTCGTTCTTCTAAAGCATTTGTTGGTTCAAGTTGTAAACTTAAGTCCGATGGTGTCTGATACTTTTGCTATGTTTTTCTGCATGCTATTTCCTTATATATGTTAATGCACGCATGCTGAATTACATCAGTAACCATATTTCTTCATGCATTTCAGATTCTTCATATCATATGTTAAATGGGTGTATGAATTACAACATATGGGGGAGATCTCCATGATTCCACTCTACAATGTGCATTTGCTCTTCAAGGCAAATTCCTCACATATGCACATCTTCAAGGGGAGTTCTTCTATATCTTGCAATCAAATTCTTCAATATCAGTATTTACACTTCATATGTTTATCCTCGTTAAAAACTTAACCTATATTGTCATCAATCACCAAAAAGGGGGAGATTGTAAGTGCATCTAGTGCCCCTTAGGTGTATTGAAGACTTATAGGCTAAGGGACTGTTGCGTTTGTGAGTGTACAAAGGTCTATAAGTCTATGAGGAGTTTGATATTTACAGAGAAAGTCGACCCCTAAAAATGAATGTCTTCAACTGAAGACTTTGGCTTTCTGAAGACTTTGAAAGTGAAGAAATTGGTGTGATCCTGAAGACTTGATATTCATGAGAGTAATATGAAGCGTGAAGACTTTTGTTTTTGTAGTTTCATTTTCTCTTTCTTGAGTCATAGGAACCACTGTACTGTTAAAGGGGTTCGAGGTAAAACTATGGAAGAGTTTCCAAGTGATGCTCATCTCAAAATCCTACACCTACCAATCCTTTCGAGTGAAGCCATTGGAAATCTCATATAGTTCAGTCAATTTCTTCAGTGACAGAGACGAAGATCTTCTGTTCTCTAAAAAAAATTCTGACTGATGAGTTAGAAATTCGCTAGTGCGGATTGCATACAGGTGAGGAACATGATAGCCCTGAGGAATTTGATAGCCAAATTTCCGACCGTTGTTGTGCTACACGCCAGTTGTCCCAAAAAATCTACCCACCTAACGGTCATATCATTGAAGGGCATTTATGTCTTATCATGTTGGGCTGCTCCCTAGGCTATTTTTAGCCACCCCCTACAAGCACTAGCTGGTTGGCTTCTCCGCAAAAAAATGACACTTGTCATTGAGAGCATCCCATCCTCCGAGGACTTTGAGCGAAAATCATCAAGTGAGGAAAACCCCAGAAACCCGAACCCAAACACCTACAGACCCAAAGTGATTGAGCATCACTTAAGAGATTGTTCCTGTGTGGAACTGACGCTTGTTACCTTTGAGGATTGTGCATCCTCCAGACAGTTAGGTGTCATGGTCTAGAACATCCAAGAGGAAATTGTGGATCACCAAGTGATCGAGTCTGTGAAGGTTTGGAAGTCACCTGAAGACTTACCATGAGTGATTGGGCGAGGTCTGTGTGACCTTAGCTCAAGGAGAATATAGTGAGGACTGTGTGTTCGAGACTGTGTGTCCTCAGGTTTAAATACCTAGCCGCTCCAACCACACGTACGACTGTCACAGCAGTTGGAACTGGTCTACCAAATCACTGTCTTCACCAAGCTACTACTTCTATTTCCTCAACCCTTTCATTTCCTCATTTCTGTGTAGAAGTACATGATCGTTACTGTTTGAAGACTTTGACTGAAGACTTTCTCAATTTCCTCAATCCTATTTCTTCATTCAGTTCGTCTTCAGCCTGCTTTTCATGTGTTTACGCTACTTGTACTCTGTGCTTGTTTTCATTTCATCATGATGACTGTGCTACTACATTGTTACGCTTGCATCTGAGTACTTATTCTGCTGCTAAGTAGTTCATTGCTTAGGAATTTCCTCATCCTGAAATTGCTTAGTGACGAATTTGTAAAAATCGCCTATTCACCCCCCTCTAGTCGATATAACGCACTTTCAAGAAGCTTCTCCGAACACTTGCAACACTGATCTCATACATGAGAGGCCCTGGGCTGTGGGGCAGATAAACAACGCCATGTCGTCTGCATATATAGAAAGCCTCTGGTTTGCCTTGAGGCCATTCAATGAGGACAACACTACCTCGCTGAACGCCTTGCAGATAAGAGCCGAGAGAGCTTCCATAGCTATGACAAAGATTAGCGGGGAGCTTGGATCTCCTTGACGCATGCCTTTTGCATGAGCAAACCTACGACCTTGATTACCGTCAACAATGATTCTGGTAGATGCCAATTGGAGCAGAATTGCAGTCCATCTGAAGAAATTATTGTCGAAGCCCTTAGCTCTGAGGACATCAAATAGAAAAGGCCACGAGATGGTGTCAAAAGCCGCAAGATATCAAGTTTCAAAAATACTCCTGGAGCTCTCCTGGCGCGAATTTTCCTGGCTACTTGTCTCACCAAGACAAAGTTATCATGGAGATTTCTCCGTTGAATGAAAGTTGATTGGTTGGCATTGATTAGTTCTTTCAGCCTTCTTCGCACTCTGGATGCCATCATCTTAGAGAATAGCTTAGAGAAGCTATGTGGTAAACTAATAGGTCAGTAGTCTCCAATCTCTTCTGCATCACTCTTCTTCGGAATGAGGACCGTCAGAGCTCTGTTCAGCTTGGCAAAGCCCCTCCCATCGCACACATATAACTTCATGATCACGACCATGTTATCTTCCTTTATTATCGGCCAAGCTCGCTGATAGAATGCACCAGAAAAACCATCCGGGTGAAGCTCTTTAATGGCCTGCCACACTTCTTCCATGAGAATCTCCTCAGAGCTCATGTAGATCAGTCGGCTGAATTCCGAGGAACTCAAGATCCAACGAGATGTCTCTATCGTGTTTAGCTCACATTGTTTCTTTGTAAGCAGAATAAAAAGCCTCTTCAATAAGCAATTGGTCTGTCACCACCTCTTCTCGAATTTTGATCTTAGGGATGAAGTTTTTTGCCCTCCAGCCATTGGCGAAAGCTTGAAATAGTTTCGTGTTTGCATTCCCCTCTTTGACCCATCTCATTCTAGATCTTTGGCGCTCGATGGTGCGCTCTAGCGATACCATACCCAACAAAGCCAGCTTCAATGCCCGCCTCAGCCAAAGTTCCTGATCCGTGAGGATTCTATCTTCCTGCGCCTTGTCCATCCGACAGATTACGAACGTTGCCACCACCATAAGATGTTTAATGTTGCTAGTTATCCTCTTACCCCAAGCTTGCAAGGAGGCGGCTGCATTTCTGAAGAGCGCATCGAGCTGATACGTCTCCAACGTATCTATAATTTTTGATTGCTCCATGCTATATTATCTCCTGTTTTGGACATTATTGGGCTTTATTATCCACTTATATATTATTTTTGGGACTAACCTATTAACCGGAGGCCCAGCCCAGAATTGCTGTTTTTTGCCTGTTTTAGGGTTTCGAAGAAAAGGAATATCAAACGTAGTCCAAACCGAATGAAACCTTCGGGAACGTGATTTTCTCAACAAAAAGACCCGAGAGACTTGGACCCTATGTCAAGAAAGAAAAGAGGAGGCCACGAGGAAGGGGGCGCGCCTAACCCCCCTCCCCCAGGCGCGCCCTCCACCCTCGTGGGCCCCTGTTGCTCCACCGACGTATGCCTTCCTCCTATACATACCTACGTCCCCCAAACGATCAGATACAGAGCCAAAACCCTAATTCCACCGCCGCAACTTTCTATCTCCACGAGATCCCATCTTGGGGCCTGTTCCGGAGCTCTGTCGGAGGGGGCATCGATCACGGAGGGCTTCTACATCAACACCATAGCCCCTCCAATGAAGTGTGAGTAGTTTACCTCAAACCTACGGGTCCATAGTTTGTAGCTAGATGGCTTCTTCTCTCTTTTTGGATCTCAATACAATGTTCTCCCCCTCTCTTGAGGAGAACTATTCGATGTAATCTTCTTTTTGCGGTATGTTTGTTGAGACCGATGAATTGTGGGTTTATGATCAAGTCTATCTATGAATTCTTTGATGTATGATTGGTTATCTTTACAAGTCTCTTCGAATTATCAGTTTGGTTTGGCCTACTAGATTGATCTTTCTTGCAATGGGAGAAGTGCTTAGCTTTGGGTTCAATCTTGCGGTGTCCTTTCCCAGTGGCAGTAGGGGCAGCAAGGCACGTATTGTATTGTTGCCATCGAGGATAACAAGATGAGGTTTTCTTCATATTGCATGAGTCTATCCCTCTACATCATGCCATCTTGCTTAAGGCGTTACTCTATTTTAAACTTAATACTCTAGATGCATGCTGGATAGCGGTCGATGAGTGGAGTAATAGTACTAGATGTAGGCAGGAGTCGGTCTACTTGTCTCGGACGCGATGCCTATATACATGATCATACCTAGATATTATCATAACTATGCTCAATTATGTCAATTTCTCAACAGTAATTTGTTCACCCACCGTAGAATACTTATGCTCTCGAGAGAAGCCACTAGTGAAACCTATGGCCCCCGGGTCTATCTTCATCATATTAATCTCCTACTGCTTAGTTATTTCCTTTGCTATTTACTTTGCCTTTATTTTACTTTGCATCTTTATCACAAAAATACCAAAAATATTATCTTATCATATCTATCAGATCTCACTCTCGTAAGTGGCCTTATAGGGATTAACAACCCCTATTTGCGTTGGTTGCGATGATTTATTTGTTTTGTGCAGGTACGAGGGACTCACGCATAGCCTCCTACTGGATTGATACCTTGGTTCTCAAAAACTGAGGGAAATACTTATGCTACTTTGCTGCATCATCCCTTCCTCTTCGGGGAAAACCAACGCAGTACTCAAGAGGTAGCAAGAAGGATTTCTGGCGCCGTTGCCGGGGAGGTCTACGCAAAAGTCAACATACCAAGTACCCATCACATACCCTTATCTCCTGCATTACATTATTTGCCATTTGCCTGTCGTTTTCCTCTCCCCCACTTCACCCTTGCCGTTTTATTCACCCTCTCTCTCTATCCTCCCTCTCTTTCTCTATTTGCCTCTTTTTGCCCGCTTGCTTTTTGTTTGCTTGTGTGTTAGTTCGTTTGCTTATTGTTATGGCTAGTCCCTTATCTTCTCCATTGTCTCCCAAGAATGAAATTCTAAATTTTAAGCAAAGGGAGGGAGAAAATCTAAAAGATGCTTGGTATAGAATTTGCAATGTTCAAAATAGATCTACTAGGAAGCAATCTACTTCCATTCTTCTTTGCAATTTTTATGTAGGCATTACTCCTTGGCACCGTTATTTTCTTGATACTATTTGGGTGGCCATACTTTTGATTCCTATAATGCTATGTTAGATTTATTTGGCTCACCCCCTCTCTTGGTTAATGGAATTGTATTAACTTTGGAGCATGTAATGCAAAGGCTTGAAATTATTGAAAATAAGGTTGCTACCGTAGAGTTAATTGAAAATTGGGATAAAAAGATCCACAGCCGAATCTCTCAATATGGATCTAAAGTAGGAGTTACTTTGAAAAATATTAAAGAAAAGGAACCCATAGTTAATGAGAAAATAAATCACGATTCCACTAGGATTGATAAACTTGAGGGTATTATTAGCAACTTGGGAACTGATTTTTCTTCCGTAAAGAATACTCCAAGTCCTCCCACTAAAATTGCCAAGCTTATGTATTTTCCTAAAAATAAGGGTGAATCCTCTAGTAAGGAAAATGCGGATCTCAAATCTATAAGTATTCATCCCAATCTTTTTGCTATCATTAAGGAACCATTTGTTACAAATGAGTTTTTCGATCTTGTGCCTAAAAGTTTGATAATTAATAAAAAGAAAGAAATTCCTAAGTATGGTAGATGCCTCATTGAATAATTGCCCACCAAAGATGGCAATACCTAGATCTATTCTTGCTTGTTATGCCTAGCTAGGGGCGTTAAACGATAGCGCTTGTTGGGAGGCAACACAACTTTATTTTTATTCCTTGCTTTGTTGCTCCTGTTTAGTAATAAATAATTTATCTAGCCTCTGTTTTGGTTGTGTTTTTTGTGTTTAGTTAGTGTTTGTGCCAAGTAGAACCGTTGGGAAGACTTGGGGAAGGTCTTGTTGAACTTCCTATAAAAAACAGAAACTTTAGCGCTCACGAGAACTGCTGTCATTTTTATTTGGAAAGTGATATTTAGTTAGTTATTTTTGCAGATGATTAATAGATAAATTCCTCACGTCCAGAAATTTATTTTAGAATTGTTGGGGTTCCGGATCTTGCGCTAGCTACAGATTACTACAGACTGTTCTGTTTTTGACAGATTCTGTTTTTCGTGTGTTGTTTGCTTATTTTGATGAATCTATGGCTAGTAAAATAGTTTATAAACCATAGAGAAGTTGGAATACAGTAGGTATAAAACCAATATAAATAAAGAATGAGTTCATTACAGTACCTTGAAGTGGTCTTTTATTTTCTTTCGCTAATGGAGCTCATGAGATTTTCTACTTTAAGTTTTGTGTTGTGAAGTTTCCAAGTTTTGGGTAAAGATTTGATGGATTATGGAACAAGGAGTGTAAAGAGCCTAAACTTGGGGATGCCCATGGCACCCCCAAGATAATATAAGGACACCTAAAAGCCAAAGCTTGGGGATGCCCCGGAAGGCATCCCCTCTTTCGTCTACTTCTATCGGTAACTTTACTTGGAGCTATATTTTTATTCGCCACATGATATGTGTTTTGCTTGGAGCGTCTTGTATTATTTGAGTCTTTGCTTTTTAGTTTACCAAAATCATCCTTGCTGTACACACCTTTTGAGAGAGCCATACATGATTTGGAATTTGTTAGAATACTCTATGTGCTTCGCTTATATCTTTTGAGTTATATAATTTTGCTCTAGTACTTCACTTATATCTTTTAGAGCACGGTGGTGGATTTGTTTTATAGAAACTATTGATCTCTAATGCTTCACTTAGATTATTTTGAGAGTCTTAATAGCATAGTAATTTGCTTAAAATCCTAATATGCTAGGTATTCAAGATTAGTAAAATTTTCTTATGAGTGATTTGAATACTAAGAGAAGTTTGATGCTTGATGATTGTTTTGAGATATGGAGGTAATAATATCAAAGTCATGCTAGTTGAGTACTTTGAAATTGAGAAATACTTGTGTTGAAGTTTGCAAGTCCCGTAGAATGCACGTATGGTAAATGTTATGCAACAAATTTGAAACATGAGGTGTTATTTGATTGTCTTCCTTATGAGTGGCGGTCGGGGACGAGCGATGGTCTTTTCCTACCAATCTATCCCCCTAGGAGCATGAGCGTAGTACCGAGGTTTTTGATGACTTGTAGATTTTGCAATAAGTATGTGAGTTCTTTATGACTAATGTTGAGTCCATGGATTATACGCACTCTCACACTTCCATCCTTGCTAGCCTCTTCGGTACCGTGCATTGCCCTTTCTCACATTGAGAGTTGCCGCAAACTTCGTCGGTGCATCCAAACCCCGTGATATGATGCGCTCTTTCACACATAAACCTCCTTATATCTTCCTAAAAACAGCCACCATACCTACCTATTATGGCATTTCCATAGCCATTTCGAGATATATTGCCATGCAAATTTCCATCATTCCGTTCATCATGACACATTCATTATTGTCATATTGCTTAGCATGATCATGTAGTTGACATAGTACTTGTGGCAAAGCCACCGTTCATCATTCTTTCATACATGTCACTCATGGTCCATTGCATATCCCGGTACACCGCCAGAGGCATTCATATAGAGTCATGTTTTGTTCTAAGTATCGAGTTGTAATCATTGAGTTGTAAATAAATAGAAGTGTGATGATCATCATTTTCTAGAGCATTGTCCCAAGTGAGGAATAAAAAAAGAGAAAGGCCATAAAAAAGAGAAGGTGTCAGGACCCCGACTCAATGCCACATCGATCTAGCATGTAACACCTCATATCACTTTGCGGCCTCACGCACGGTATTCCCACGGGTGTCGCCTTACCTTTGCCCGGGACCGTTTGCGCCTTTTGGCACACGTATATGACAGTGTCGCTAGCATCCATATGATAAGGAGCCCGGGCTGACATGGCTAGTCGTAAACCCAAAGCGGCACAGACTTACAGGGACAGGCATCCATGACCCAGCATCAAACGTGTCGGTCATCAGCGAGTGAATCCAGGCTGTAGCACTGGGCTAGCAGGACTCCGGTGAACCGGGCTATAGCGGGCTAACAGGACTCCGGTATTCATCGCGTGACATTTCCCCGAAGGGACAGACACAGGAACGAAGAAGGACACATGCCGGCCAGCCTAAGTGTTCCGGAGCAGTAGCAAGCTACCATGGCTCGGTGGAAACACTAGGAGACATTTCCCGGTAAGAGAGGCTACTAAAGATAAACAACTAGATAGTCAGATCCCACACATACCAAGCATTTCAATAACATACACACAATATGCTCGATATGTGTAATACAACATGGCATCACAAAATGACTCTACGACTCAAGTAATCTATTCAATAGGCTCCGAGGAGCGAGATATTACAAACAGGGGTCTCATGACCCAACACTCAGAGCATACAAGTCAAAGCACAAGCGGAAGCTATCATGTCTGAGTACAGACATCTATAAATGAAAAAAGGCTGAGAAGCCTGACTATCTACTAGATCCTGCCGAGGGCACAAGATCGTAGCTGAGGTAACAAGCTAAACGTCGAAGTCCACGTGGAACTACTAGTGAGACTGAAGTCTCTCTGCAAAAACATAAAATAGGCAAACGTGAGTACAAATGTACCCAGCAAGACTTACATCAGAACTAACTACATATGCATCATTTTCAACAAGAGGATGGTGGAGTTTGACTGCAGCAAGCCAGCTTTGACTCGGTGGCTATCCTGAACTACGACTGCAAGCGACTCTTTTGAGGTGGCGCACACGAGTCCACATATTCACCATATCAATACACCACTATGGATCCGCTCCCGTCTCCCTACGAGAATGCCATCCATAGCACTCACGCTTATCTTGCGTATTTTAGAGTATCCACTTTCACTTGTCTATGAACTGATATAAGCAACCCAGAAGTCCTTTACCGCGGACACGGCTATTCGAATAGATCATATTAACCCTGCAGGGGTGTACTTCTTCACACACGCTCTCACCACTTACCGCTGTTTACACGACATGTACTCGGCAACCTTCAAGCGGAAGCCCAACGTGGGTGTCGGCCACGACCAGCCTAAACACTCAAGTCTCTAGTCCAGGTTTATCGCCTATTCGGGTTCCATCCATGAGGAGATCCGGCCGGAGTTTCGCTCACAGCCCCAAACGATGTGTACAGGGTTCCGTGACACCAAACGGGCGCCCGGTTTACCCGGCCACGTGCCTACCGCATCACAGCCCACCCCTACGGTCAGCGCTGCGCACGGCCTCCAGCATACTACAAACACCAGAAACTACTTATAACTCCTGGACAGAGGACAAGGGTGATCAAGAAGCCGAGAGGGTCCATTGGTTTCGGGCCCAATGCGTGGTAGTAGCTGAATCATGGATCACAAACACAGAACTCAGTTCCTGAGGACGGCTGCAATGAGACAACCCACCATGTACTCCTACATGGCCTCTCACCGCTACCTTTACCAAATCGTGTTCACACACTTAGCTCACACACAGTAGGACATGTTCACACGCCTCTGATTCATCCCCGATGAATCAGACCTGACTCAACTCTAAGCAGTAGCAGGCATGACAACAAACATAAATGAGTAGGCACATCAGGGCTCAAGCAACTCCTACTCATGCTAGTGGGTTTCATCTAATTACTGTGGAATGACAGGTCATGCAGAGGATAAAGGGGTTCAGCTACCGCAGCATGTAACAGTTGAATCGGTGTTGTCCTAATGCATTAAAAGAGAGCAGGAGCGAGAGAGTAGGATTGTATCGGAATGAACAAGGGGGTTTTGCTTGCCTAGCACTTTTGAAGATAACATTGAGTCTTCATCAGTGTCAACGATCACGTCATTGGTATCGCGTCTATCGAGAGGGGACAAATACCGGGAACACAGAAAGGAACACAATCAATGCAATGCACAATATGATGCATGATCATGACATGGCAAAATGAATGTGTTTTGGGCTAATGCAACTAGCAACAGATTAAATGAAGTTGGTTTGAATACAAGATTCAAATTCAAACTCCATATGTGATTATTTAAATGCACTTTATATGATTTGTGCTAAACAGCATCTATAAGTTGTTCTAACATGCATGAAAATGGTACAGATGGATTCCTTGAATTTTTCTGATAATTTTTCATATATAAATTATTCAATTTGGAGTTACGGTTAATTTTCTATGATTTATTGAAGTTTTAGGCATTTTCTGGAATTAATAACTCATTTCCTAATTTATTTAATTCCAGAAATACTTTACTGCGTCAGCATGACGTCGGCATGACGTCAGCAAGTCAACAGGGGCCGGTCAGAGTCAAACCTGACGTGTGGGGTCCACACGTCAGTGGCACAGTGCTGACTAGTGTCGTTGACAGGTGGGGCCAGGTCAACGGCCACGTCAGCAGAGTCAAAGCTGACGGGTGGGGCCACTGGATTAGTTAAAAACTAAACAGAAACTAATCTATGATTAATTAGCAGGTGGGGCCCTGCTGTCAGTGTCACAAAGCGGTGGTTAGTGGTTAATTAAGCCAGCCACGTCACTGGCCACCGGAGTTCGACCGGCGGCGACCCGGAACGCGGCGGAAGTTCACCGGGGTTGCGCTACGGGCGGCGGCTGGACGCGCGAAGGGCACCAGAAGGTAGCCCGTGCCCGTGCGCATCTAGGGGGGCCAACGGGAGGCGCGGGGGTGGCCGGGGTTCGCCGGAATGGAGCCCGAGGCGGCGCCGGAGTTCGGACCTCGGCGAAAACGGCGTTGTGGAGCACGGGCGAGTGAGGTAAAGCACTGCGCAGCCTCCTGGAGTCACCACGAGCTCGGTGAGATGCACGGGCGTGACCCGTTCGAGCTCAGGCCACGGCGGCGACATGGTCAGCGGCGGCCGGAGTTCGGCCGTGACGGGGCTATGGCCTAGAGCTCGCAAACGCGAGGGGAGAGAGAGGGGTTCTGCACGGAGGCTCACCGCGGAGCTGTAGGGAGGGTCAGTGGGCTCGGGGGCGCGCCGGAGTGGCCGAATTCGACGGAGACGGCACCGGGGCCGAAGCTCGGAGATGATGACGATGGCGGCTGCTCGGGGCCCTTCCGGTCACGTGGCTCGGTGAGGGGGTTGGCGACGAGGTGCAGGAGCTCGGGAGCACGTCAGAGAGGGGAGGGGTGGCCGTGGTCATGGCTACGGCGAGCGGCGCTCCCAGGTGCGTTCGGTGACGAGAGGGAGGGAGATCAGAGGAGGAGGAGGGGGTCCAGAGAGAGAGAGACGGTCGAGGGGGGTCGAGGCCGTCTCTGTGGCGTCGCGAGGGGGTCGGGGAGGCTGCCACGGCGAAGCAGGAGGTGGCCGGCGCTCTTCGGGCGCGCGCCACGCCTCGCCTCTGCCTACTGGCAGAGGAAGAAGAGGACAAGGGGGGGGGGGGAGGAGGTGGGCTGGGCCGCGCTGGGGGAGCTGGGCTGGCAGGTAAGCAGGTAAGTGGCCCAGGTGGCCTCTCTCCCTTTTTTCTATTTTGTTTCTCTTTTCTATTTCTGTAGTTTTGTTTCTGATTTAGTTTATAGCACAAATCATTTTAATAAATCCTGCAAATAATTGTGGCCATTAAATGAATTATTACAGAGGCCCTTAACTATTTTCAGAATTGTTGGAGCATTTAAAAATATTAATAGTATTTAAATGCCCCAATTCAAATACAATATGGATTATTCAAAAATCCATAATGGCCCAAAAATATTGGCATCATTTTTGGTAGAGGCTTTTCACCTTTGTCAAAAATCATGAACATTTTTGAAAGCCCTTTGGACTTACTTGAAAGTATTCTAGGATGAACCTAGTGAATTCCTTTAATGCTAGGGTTTGAGCAATCCCCATTTCAAATTTCATTTGAATTAAAACATGATGCTCACATGAGGTCTAGCCTAGTGCATAGCAGGACCAGGGATGTGACAACTCACCCCCACTAAACAAAAATCTCGTCCCGAGATTCAAGCGTAGGGTAAGGTGAAGGGGAAACGCAACTAGTATAATCTTCACGATCCAGGGTGCATTTCAAATGAACGTTGATTCATTCACCATCTTTGTCTTGTAGTCTTGCTCTGAGAAATCCTGTCAACATGACATGGAGGGAAAGGAGACTCTAGAAGGGTCGATCTTCTCGAAGATCGAACAACTCACGGAATGAGACATAGGACCATCTCTCGGGTTGAGACACGAGATACACGTCAAGAGGGGTGGAAAGAAACGGATGACGAAGGTTCACTAGGTAGACAACAATTCCACACCTAAGAAGGTGGTAAACGATTGTCAACGTAGCGAGGAGTTAAGTTGACATGACACCATAATGATACACCTTAGGGGAGGTGACTCGAAGATATAACCCTTTAAGTGGCAAAAAGAATTACTTTTGATTCAGAGATCATTGAAACTCTTTAAACCAGCCTAAGGCAATTCTCGAGCGATCATTTGAAGGGGGTCGGTAGAATGGCATACTCAAACTTGGATGATGTGGATTACCTTGTTGAAGACAACGTAATGGATGAATTTTGCTTATCACCGGAAATGGAAGAGACCCATGGTAGAATGGCACATTGGCGGTGCAAGCTGGAACAAAATGCAATGCTAGGAATGATTCTGGTAACTGGGGAAGAACCCAACAATAGGGAGTGAATTCACTATTTGAAGAGGTCATAGCATTGCCGAGGAAACTGAGAGCAAACCCAGTTAGTGCCGATGATAACACCTAGCGCTTGTGCGTGCTCTCAAGAACTTGAGCATTTCCATATTCATCAAGGTTTTACCACATCCGTGGCAAGGATCCTGGCAACACAACTTACTACCATGATGAATGGTGATGGAGGATGCAGATGCAAAGGAGGATAACACCTTCTCAGATTTCACCCTTGGCGGGGCCAGGGAACAAAATCTGGATGATCGACCGAGAGACATTTAGCACTCCGCTTCTAATGTTCTCCTTGATGTGCTAGTTTAACCCATTCATAGAAATGGTCTGGTATCTAGAACATCAAGTAAAGGTCGGACTTCGGGAACACAAAAGAAATCCATAAGGAACATCTAAGGAGTAAATCCTACGAAGTCCTTATGCGGAGGTGGCCAACTTCATCAATCAAGATATTATAATAACAGGTCTTCCGGCTGGGTGTGTTGGCCATGACATCCACTTTACCGGTTATCGCGCGACCAATATTATAATTCTTGGGAAATATTCCAACCATCATATCTGCCTGAGATTCAGATCTGGTTGGTGTCAGGATATTCCAGACTCATCGAGTCTAGGAAGAAAAACGGAAGTTTGCAACACAAATCGATGAGATGACGTTGTGGGATTCTCGGGAGATGAACTACGATAGCAAGCTCCAAAACATGAGCTGGTTCTGCTACAAACATGTGAACACGTTGTCCCAGACAAGCATGACCACGTGGTAGTCTTATAATAAAACACTACCGAGTTCAGGAGGGGGAACCATCAACGAGGGTATCGAAGTTCTTTCATAAGTCCGGATTAGCTCTTATGAAGGAACTCCTTCTCCTTGAACAAATCAATCAGTGGCTTGGTGTGCTAGGGATACATATAGATTGAAGGTTGCAAGTCTTCAAACCACAGCATTCTTCGCACGTGTGCATGACTGATTTGGAATGATTCCAAAGAAAGCAACATTGACTTTCTCGAATCCACGGCGGCAACTTGCATCAGATGCACATGAATTAAAGGAAGTCACTACCTTCATCCAAACATATGCTTCATGAGCTAGTATGAACAAATGCTTTCAAAAGTTTCCAACACTAGCTTAATGTTCAGCAAAATTATGGAGAAGACAAGGATGTTGTCAATGGGCACAACAACAATTCATCTGGGTTTCCTTTTTAAAAGGAATTCCATAGTCAAGTGAACAAGTGATAGCATTGGTCAGACCTAAAAGATATAATGGTGTATGCTCGAGGGATCAACCACGAATAAGACAACATTACGAGCATCGTTGGTACTGATTTGATTTGACGATAGCCCACACTCAAATCAAAGGATTGATAAGACAATAGGTCCACCAACTGATCACAAGGACCAATCGATGAAGATATCATATTTCTTCAACACACACTACACAAGAATATCCCTTTGGAACGAACTAAGTCAGACAAGCTTTTATCTTCCAACTCTCCAAGTTGTTGTCTAGCTTAACCAACTAGCTCAGGGATATCTAACACCGATTCTTGGAGAGAAGGTGGTTCACAAGAAACCAACTTGATCACGAACTCAACATAGCGGTCAGGTGACAACCCGGTAACACCTCCAAGAAGATATTTGGAAAGTCACGAACCACCGGTATGTTACTAAGCTCGAGAACAATCTTGCTTTTGAGGGCAAGACGATATGATCAAATGAGTGAGGACTTGACAAGATCCTAACTCATCAATCGAAGGGTGCACCGAAATAAGGACTAGGTAGCACAATCAACCTTAGGGCGATGATTCAAAAATCAACATGCTAAGAGTGAGGTTATTGTCCATTAACTACCAAGCAACAAGGTTGCTAGGAGTATTGAATTCACACATCACGATTCATTTGTCGGCATTCCAGTTGCGACAACACGGAACCGAGGGATGAATAATGATGGTGAGAAGTATCACTACATCAAGAATTCACAAGAGCCGGTGCAATCCTCATGAAAATCCTGACATAAAGATGGTAATGCTTCAGGGTAGAACAGAATCAAAAACTGGGCTGGCATTTTGATCTGCGGAGCACGATTGCTTTGACCCAATCCTAGATATGGAAGAGGTACTGGAGTTTGTTTCTCCTAGTCATTCCGGAATAGAATGGCTTGACAGACCGCAAGAGTAATAGGCATCGATGAACGAATGCACATATAATCTTGACTATCAATTGATAGACGAGGGTCAGAATGCAACTAAAGAGAACATCTCAAAGGAACATACGATTTTCTGAGTTGTGGATGCATGGTTTAGCATGTCGAACGAATTCCACATATTTCTTCCGGATAACCCATGCAGAAAGGTAGAACTGGCAGAGTCACAATGTAGAATCGAGAACCCATCGAGAGCACTCTGATTGTGATCTTTCGATCAGCGAGGAACATCTGCCATAAGCGGTTCATAGTATTTGGAGGAAAGGAATACCACGAACATCGAGGACTAATGCAAAGGTTACTAATAACCTAAAGGAATGAGCAAAACTATCAACATGAAGCAAGTAGGGTGAATCTCTGGTTCAAAACCCAGGGATAGAATACCTACTAACTAATAACATCACGGGATGCTTTCGAGAATGATGGCCAGAATCTTCACACTGGGAACACAAAACGTTGCTAGATTACTAGGTGACTCCCTAAAACAACTAGGGTCATAATAATTACTCCAACATAAGGGTTGAGGCAGTAGAATACCTCAACTCAACAATTAGTGTGATTGAGCTAGCATAAAGGAACATCGAAACCAGAGGGAAAGGATTTTGCAAATGCATCAGACTATTTAGAAACCTGGAATGACTCGGACAGCATAACGGCTGTAAATGCTCAGAAAAGATTTGAGACATTCACAAAATGGTGGCATAACCACTCAGAAGCACAATATCAAGGTCTCGAGATCAATAATTAACATACAGAAGTAGTAGGAACTGAAACGAGGCTTAAGTCCAACAATCTTATAAGTCCACTGATTAGTAACACGTGATCCTGATAGAGAGAAAAGATAGCCTAGTTCTTAATCCCTGTAGAAGAGAAGATGATGACTCAGATCAGAAGGCCATGAGGTATAAGGAGTAAAAAGAGCCTTACGTTCCATCCCACAATCAATTCCCTTACATATAACTAAAGCATTTCTAGACTCAACTTCGACCAATTTGGCTCGGTAATCCTACAGGCAGTCAAGCTCTGATACCAACGCTGTCAGGACCCCGACTCAATGCCACATCGATCTAGCATGTAACACCTCATATCACTTTGCGGCCTCACGCACGGTATTCCCACGGGTGTCGCCTTACCTTTGCCCGGGACCGTTTGCGCCTTTTGGCACACGTATATGACAGTGTCGCTAGCATCCATATGATAAGGAGCCCGGGCTGACATGGCTAGTCGTAAACCCAAAGCGGCACAGACTTACAGGGACAGGCATCCATGACCCAGCATCGAACGTGTCGGTCATCAGCGAGTGAATCCAGGCTGTAGCACTGGGCTAGCAGGACTCCGGTGAACCGGGCTGTAGCGGGCTAACAGGACTCCGGTATTCATCGCGTGACATTTCCCCGAAGGGACAGACACAGGAACGAAGAAGGACACATGCCGGCCAGCCTAAGTGTTCCGGAGCAGTAGCAAGCTACCATGGCTCGGTGGAAACACTAGGAGACATTTCCCGGTAAGAGAGGCTACTAAAGATAAACAACTAGATAGTCAGATCCCACACATACCAAGCATTTCAATAACATACACACAATATGCTCGATATGTGCAATACAACATGGCATCACAAAATGACTCTACGACTCAAGTAATCTATTCAATAGGCTCCGAGGAGCGAGATATTACAAACAGGGGTCTCATGACCCAACACTCAGAGCATACAAGTCAAAGCACAAGCGGAAGCTATCATGTCTGAGTACAGACATCTATAAATGAAAAAAAGGCTGAGAAGCCTGACTATCTACTAGATCCTGCCGAGGGCACAAGATCGTAGCTGAGGTAACAAGCTAAACGTCGAAGTCCACGTGGAACTACTAGTGAGACTGAAGTCTCTCTGCAAAAACATAAAATAGGCAAACGTGAGTACAAATGTACCCAGCAAGACTTACATCAGAACTAACTACATATGCATCATTTTCAACAAGAGGATGGTGGAGTTTGACTGCAGCAAGCTAGCTTTGACTCGGTGGCTATCCTGAACTACGACTGCAAGCGACTCTTTTGAGGTGGCGCACACGAGTCCACATATTCACCATATCAATACACCACTATGGATCCGCTCCCGTCTCCCTACGAGAACGCCATCCATAGCACTCACGCTTATCTTGCGTATTTTAGAGTATCCACTTTCACTTGTCTATGAACTGATATAAGCAACCCAGAAGTCCTTTACCGCGGACACGGCTATTCGAATAGATCATATTAACCCTGCAGGGGTGTACTTCTTCACACACGCTCTCACCAATTACCGCCGTTTACACGACATGTACTCGGCAACCTTCAAGCGGAAGCCCAACGTGGGTGTCGGCCACGACCAGCCTAAACACTCAAGTCTCTAGTCCAGGTTTATCGCCTATTCGGGTTCCATCCATGAGGAGATCCGGCCGGAGTTTCGCTCACAGCCCCAAACGATGTGTACAGGGTTCCGTGACACCAAACGGGCGCCCGGTTTACCCGGCCACGTGCCTACCGCATCACAGCCCACCCCTACGGTCAGCGCTGCACACGGCCTCCAGCATACTACAAACACCAGAAACTACTTGCAACTCCTGGACAGAGGACAAGGGTGATCAAGAAGCCGAGAGGGTCCATTGGTTTCGGGCCCAATGCGTGGTAGTAGCTGAATCATGGATCACAAACACAGAACTCAGTTCCTGAGGACGGCTGCAATGAGACAACCCACCATGTACTCCTACATGGCCTCTCACCGCTACCTTTACCAAATCGTGTTCACACACTTAGCTCACACACAGTAGGACATGTTCACACGCCTCTGATTCATCCCCGATGAATCAGACCTGACTCAACTCTAAGCAGTAGCAGGCATGACAAACAAACATAAATGAGTAGGCACATCAGGGCTCAAGCAACTCCTACTCATGCTAGTGGGTTTCATCTAATTACTGTGGAATGACAGGTCATGCAGAGGATAAAGGGGTTCAGCTACCGCAGCATGTAACAGTTGAATCGTGTTGTCCTAATGCATTAAAAGAGAGCAGGAGCGAGAGAGTAGGATTGTATCGGAATGAACAAGGGGGTTTTGCTTGCCTGGCACTTTTGAAGATAACATTGAGTCTTCATCAGTGTCAACGATCACGTCATCGGTATCGCGTCTATCGAGAGGGGACAAATACCGGCAACACAGAAAGGAACACAATCAATGCAATGCACAATATGATGCATGATCATGACATGGCAAAATGAATGTGTTTTGGGCTAATGCAACTAGCAACAGATTAAATGAAGTTGGTTTGAATACAAGATTCAAATTCAAACTCCATATGTGATTATTTAAATGCCCTTTATATGATTTGTGCTAAACAGCATCTATAAGTTGTTCTAACATGCATGAAAATGGTACAGATGGATTCCTTGAATTTTTCTGATAATTTTTCATATATAAATTATTCAATTTGGAGTTACGGTTAATTTTCTATGATTTATTGAAGTTTTAGGCATTTTCTGGAATTAATAACTCATTTCCTAATTTATTTAATTCCAGAAATACTTTACTGCGTCAGCATGACGTCGGCATGACGTCAGCAAGTCAACAGGGGCCGGTCAGAGTCAAACCTGATGTGTGGGGTCCACACGTCAGTGGCACAGTGCTGACTAGTGTCGTTGACAGGTGGGGCCAGGTCAACGGCCACGTCAGCAGAGTCAAAGCTGACGGGTGGGGCCACTGGATTAGTTAAAAACTAAACAGAAACTAATCTATGATTAATTAGCAGGTGGGGCCCTGCTGTCAGTGTCACAAAGCGGTGGTTAGTGGTTAATTAAGCCAGCCACGTCACTGGCCACCGGAGTTCGACCGGCGGCGACCCGGAACGCGGCGGAAGTTCACCGGGGTTGCGCTACGGGCGGCGGCTGGACGCGCGAAGGGCACCAGAAGGTAGCCCGTGCCCGTGCGCATCTAGGGGGGCCAACGGGAGGCGCGGGGGTGGCCGGGGTTCGCCGGAATGGAGCCCGAGGCGGCGCCGGAGTTCGGACCTCGGCGAAAACGGCGTTGTGGAGCACGGGCGAGTGAGGTAAAGCACTGCGCAGCCTCCTGGAGTCACCACGAGCTCGGTGAGATGCACGGGCATGACCCGTTCGAGCTCAGGCCACGGCGGCGACATGGTCAGCGGCGGCCGGAGTTCGGCCGTGACGGGGCTATGGCCTAGAGCTCGCAAACGCGAGGGGAGAGAGAGGGGTTCTGCACGGAGGCTCACCGCGGAGCTGTAGGGAGGGTCAGTGGGCTCGGGGGCGCGCCGGAGTGGCCGAATTCGACGGAGACGGCACCGGGGCGAAGCTCGGAGATGATGACGATGGCGGCTGCTCGGGGCCCTTCCGGTCACGTGGCTCGGTGAGGGGGTTGGCGACGAGGTGCAGGAGCTCGGGAGCACGTCGGAGAGGGGAGGGGGTGGCCGTGGTCATGGCTACGGCGAGCAGCGCTCCAGGTGCGTTCGGTGACGAGAGGGAGGGAGATCAGAGGAGGAGGAGGGGGTCCAGAGAGAGAGAGACAGTCGAGGGGGGTCGAGGCCGTCTCCGTGGCGTCGCGAGGGGGTCGGGGAGGCTGCCACGGCGAAGCAGGAGGTGGTCGGCGCTCTTCGGGCGCGCGCCACGCCTCGCCTCTGCCTACTGGCAGAGGAAGAAGAGGACAAGGGGGGGGAGGAGGTGGGCTGGGCCGCGCTGGGGGAGCTGGGCCGGCAGGTAAGCAGTAAGTGCCCAGGTGGCCTCTCTCCCTTTTCTATTTTGTTTCTCTTTTCTATTTCTGTAGTTTTGTTTCTGATTTAGTTTATAGCACAAATCATTTTAATAAATCCTGCAAATAATTGTGGCCATTAAATGAATTATTACAGAGGCCCTTAACTATTTTCAGAATTGTTGGAGCATTTAAAAATATTAATAGTATTTAAATGCCCCAATTCAAATACAATATGGATTATTCAAAAATCCATAATGGCCCAAAAATATTGGCATCATTTTTGGTAGAGGCTTTTCACCTTTGTCAAAAATCATGAACATTTTTGAAAGCCCTTTGGACTTACTTGAAAGTATTTTAGGATGAACCTAGTGAATTCCTTTAATGCTAGGGTTTGAGCAATCCCCATTTCAAATTTCATTTGAATTAAAACATGATGCTCACATGAGGTCTAGCCTAGTGCATAGCAGGACCAGGGATGTGACAGAAGGCCCCCCCCCCAAAAATGAGAGAAAAAGAGAGAAGGGACAATGTTACTATCCTTTGCCACACTTGTGCTTCAAAGTAGCACTGTAATCTTCATGATAGAGAGTCTCTTGTTTTGTCACTTTCATATACTAGTGGGAATTTTTCATTATAGAACTTGCTTGTATATTCCAACAATGGGCCTCCTCAAGTGCCCTAGGTCTTCGTGAGCAAGCAAGTTGGATGCACACCCACTAGTTTCTTTTGTTGAGCTTTCATACATTTATAGCTCTAGTGCATCCGTTGCATGGCAATCCCTACTCCTTGCATTAACGTCAATAGGTGGGCATCTCCATAGCCCATAGATTAGCCTCGTTGATGTGAGACTTTCTCCTTTTTTTCTTCTCCACATAACCCCCCTCATTATATTCTATTCCACCCATAGTGCTATGTCCATGGCTCGCGCTCATATATTGCGTGAAAGTTTATAGGTTTGAGATTACTAAAGTATGGAACAATTGCTTGGCTTGTCACCAGGGATGTGCATGATGAGAGCATTCCTGTGTGATGAAAATGAAACATGACTAAACTATATGATTTTGTAGGGATGAACTTTCTTTGGCCATGTTATTTTGAGAAGACATAATTGCTTAGTTAGTATGCTTGAAGTATTGTTATTTTTATGTCAATATGAACTTTTGTCTTCAATCCTTCGGATATGAATATTCATACCACAATTGAGAAGAATTATATTAAAATTATGCCAAGTAGCACTCCGCATCAAAAATTCTTTTTTTATCATTTACCTACTCGAGGACGAGCGGGAATTAAGCTTGGGTATGCTTGATACATCTCTAACGTATCTATAATTTTTGATTGCTCCATGCTATATTATATAATGTTTTGGACATTATTGGGCTTTATTATCCACTTTTATATTATTTTTGGGACTAACCTATTAACTGGAGGCTTGATACGTCTCCAATTGTTGTTTTTTGCCCGTTTTAGGGTTTCGAAGAAAAGGAATATCAAACAGAGTCCAAACGGAATGAAACCTTCGGGAACGTGATTTGCTCAACAACAAGACCCAAGAGACTTGGATCCTACGTCAAAAAGAAAAGAGGAGGCCACAAGGTAGAGGGCGCGCCTACCCCCCAGGCGCACCCTCCACCGTCGTGGGCCCCCTGTTGCTCCACCAACGTACTCCTTCCTCCTATATATACCTACGATGACCCACAAGTATAGGGGATCTATTGTAGTCCTTTTGATAAGTAAGAGTGTCGAACCCAACGAGGAGCAGAAGGAAATGATAAGCGGTTTTCAGCAAGGTATTCTCTGCAAGTACTGAAATAAGTGGTAACAGATAGTTTTGTGATCAGATAAATTGTAACGAGCAACAAGTAACAACAGTAAATAAAGTGCAGCAAGGTGGCCCAATCCTTTTTGTAGCAAAGGACAAGCCAGAACAAACTCTTATAATAGGAAAAGCGCTCCCGAGGACACATGGCAATATCGTCAAGCTAGTTTTCATCACGTTCATATGATTCGCGTTCGATACTTTGATAATTTGATATGTGGGTGGACCGGTGCTTGGGTGTGTTCTTACTTGAACAAGCATCCCACTTATGATTAACCTCTATTGCAAGCATCCGCAACTACAACAAAAGTATTAAGGTAAACCTAACCATAGCATGAAACATGTGGATCCAAATCAGCCCCTTACGAAGCAACGCATAAACTAGGGTTTAAGCTTCTGTCACTCTAGCAACCCATCATCTACTTATTACTTCCCAATGCCTTCCTCTAGGCCCAAATAATGGTGAAGTGTTATGTAGTCGACGTTCACATAACACCACTAGAGGCTAGACAACATACATCTTATCAAAATATCAAACGAATACCAAATTCACATGACTACTAATAGCAAGACTTCTCCCTTGTCCTCAGGAACAAACGTAATTACTCACAAAGCATATTCATGTTCATAATCAGAGGGGTAATAATATGCATATAGGATCTGAACATATGATCTTCCACCAAATAAACCAACTAGCATCAACTACAAGGAGTAATCAACACTACTAGCAACCTACTAGCACCAATCCCGGACTTTGAGACAAGAATTGGATACAAGAGATGAACTAGGGTTTGGAGATGAGATGGTGCTGGTGAAGATGTTGATGGAGATTGCCCTCTCCCGATGAGAGGAGTGTTGGTGATGACGATGGTGATGATTTCCCCCTCCCGGAGGGAAGTATCCCCGGCAGAACAGCTCTGCCGGAGCTCTAGATTGGTTCCGCCAAGGTTCCGCCTCGTGGCGGCGGAGTCTCGTCCCGAAAAGTTCCTTCTATTTTTTTCTCATGAAAGACTTCATATAGGAGAAGATGGACGTTGGAGAGCCACCAGGGGCCCACGAGGTAGGGGGCGCACCCTAGGGGGCCCCCCACCCTCGTGAGCAGGGTGTGGGCCCCCTGGCCTTCATCTTTGGCGAGGATTTTTCTTTATTTATTTGAAGATGTTCCGTGGAGTTTCAGGACTTTTGGAGTTGCGCAGAATAGGTCTCTAATATTTGCTCCTTTTCCAGCCCAGAATTCCAGCTGCCGGCATTCTCCCTCCTTATGTAAACCTTGTAAAATAAGAGAGAATAGCCATAAGTATTGTGACATAAAGTGAAATAACAGTCCATAATGCAATAAATATCGATATAAAAGCATGATGCAAAATGGACGTATCAACTCCCCCAAGCTTAGACCTCGCTTGTCCTCAAGCGAAAAGCCGATAACAATAAATATGTCCTCATGTTTAGAGGTAGAGGCGTCGATAAAAATAAAATACGGACATGAAGGCATCATGATTATTCTCATAACAGCAACATATATAGATTTTGTCATATGATTACTTATGTTCAAGTGATGATCTATTCACAATGCAAAAGTATAAATCATAAACCTTATTGGGCTCCGACAAACTATAATCTCAGTCATTGAAGCAATTGCAATTTATCATAACATCGGAAAGAGTCTATATCAGAGCTAAAAAGCAAGTCCACATACTCAACTATCATTTAGTCCTCCATAATTGCTAACACTCACGCAATACTTGTAGTTACGGAGTTTTAATCAGACACAGAGAAAGATAAGGGCTTATAGTTTTGCCCCACAACCTGTTACCTCAAGGGTAATGTCAACAATAATGGTTCATGCTCCCCTACATCCAATTAGATATATATATCATATTCTTTCCAACATGATGAGCTTGCCAAAGGATAAAATGAAAAAGAAAGGTGAAGATCACCATGACTCTTGCATAAGGTAGAAGATAATAATAAAGGATAGGCCCTTCGCAGAGGGAAGCAGAGGTTGCCATGCGCTTTTATGGTTGGATGCATAAAATCTCAATGCGAAAGAACGTCACTTTATATTGCCCCTTGTGATATGCACCTTTATTATGCAGTCCGTCGCTTTTATTACTTCCACATCACAAGATCGTATAAAGCTTATTTCTCCCACACCAATAAATCATACATATTTAGAGCAATTTTTATTGCTTTGCACCGATGACAACTTACTTGAAGGATCTTACTCAATCCATAGGTAGATATGGTGGACTCTCATGGCAAAACTGGTTTAAGGGTATTTGGAAGCACAAGTAGTATTTCTACTTGGTGCTGAGAATTTGGCTAGCATGAGGGGGAAAGGCAAGCTCAACAAGTTAGAGGATCCATGACAACATACTTTATCTCAGATATAAGAAAGACATAACTCATTACGTTGTCTTCCTTGTCCAACATCAACTCTTTAGCATGTCATATTTTAATGAGTGCTCCCAATCATAAAAGATGTCAATGATAATATATCTATATGTGAAAACCTCTCTTTCCTTATTACTTCCTATTAATTGCAACAATGACCAAAGCTATGTCTGCCAACTCCCAACAACTTTTAATCATCATACTCTTCTATGTGAAGTCATTACTCTCAATAAGATCAATATGAACTTTTGTTTCTTTTTATTCTTTTCTCTTTTCTTTTATTCACCCAAGATCATGGCAAAATAATCAAGCCCTTGACTCACACTAATCTTTATTATATATAGCTCACGGACTCAATTACAAAGAGAGATCATAAAGCAAACTCAAAACTAGATCATGCCATAAACTTTATTCTACTAGATCAAGATACTACTAATAGGATCGAACTAAGAAAAATGATAAAGATAGGAGTTGTGATGGTGATACGATACCGGGGCACCTCCCCCAAGCTTGGTAGTTGCCAAGGGGAGTGCCCATACCCATGTGATTATATCTCCTTGGTTGGTGAAGAAGGTGGAGGTGTTGTTGATGATGCAGGCTTGTCATCCATCTTTCAAGGCATAGGTTCACCATCATAGAAGGATGATTGAGTCTCCGGAATCCTCGAATCTGCAGCCAAACTCATTCTTTTGAATCTATATTCATACTCACAGTTTTGGTTTTGCAGGTCATAGATTTGGGCTTGGAGGTGCTCGATCTTATCATATAGCTTGAAGATGGCCTCCTCGGTGTTCTTGGCATCCGGCTTGTAGTTGTTAGTGAACTCTATGAGCATCGTGTGGCTAGCGTTGATTCCACGCTCCACCATCCCCTGGCACTTGAAAACTTGTTGCTCCATTCCTTCGAGCCTCGTCTCCACGCTTCCGGTTCCCTTTGGTCCCTCAACATCGCGGACGTGCAACAACCCATCACGCATCTCAATGGCTTGAGGGTGTCGCAGCACCTCCGCGAGGTAAGGGTTGATGACCTTCTCGAAGAACTTGTCCTTGGAAGCACTTGGGGACGTCATGATAATCTAGATCTGTCAGAAAAACAGCTCGAAACAAGAACAGAGAATAATTGCGTGATACGGGAGTCAAAACCTTCGGGAGAATATATAATGAATTTTTACCGACCAAAATACGTATCGTGCAAGAAAACGGAGTCCGGAAGGCACACGAGGCGCTCACGAGGTAGGGGGCACGCCCACCACCCTCGTGGGGCCCTCGTGTCCTTCCCGGACTGCTACTTATTTTTCTATTTTTCTAAATATTCCAAAACGGACAAATAATGCCTTAAAAATTATTTTGGAGTCGGTTCACTTACCGTACCACATACCTATTCCTTTTCGGAGTCTGAAATGTTCCGGAAAGTGTCCCTTATGTATTCCTCCGGGGTTACAGTTTTAATAATATTGGTTTCAACATTTATGGGATTACCTGAGATATAATGTTTAATTCTTTGACCATTTACCACCTTCGGATTTGTGCCTTCAAAGTTGTTGATTTTTATGGCACCGGAACGATAGACCTCTTCGATAACATAGGGGCCTTCCCACTTAGAGAAGTTTTCCTGCAAAAAATCTTAAACGAGAGTTGTATAGCAATACATAATCACCTACGTTAAACTCACGCTTTTGTATCCTTTTGTCATGCCATCTTTTAACTTTTTCTTTAAACAACTTGGCATTTTCATAAGCTTGGGTTCTCCATTCATCAAGTGAGCTAATATCAAATAACCTCTTTTCACCGGCAAGTTTGAAATCATAGTTAAGCTCTTTAATAGCCCAATATGCCTTATGTTCTAGTTCGAGAGGTAAGTGACATGCTTTTCCATAAACCATTTTATATGGAGACATACCCATAGGATTTTTGTATGCAGTTCTATAAGCCCATAATGCATCATCAAGTTTCTTGGACCAATTCTTTCTAGACCTATTAGCAGTCTTTTGCAAAATTAATTTGAGCTCTCTATTGCTCAACTCTACTTGACCACTAGACTGAGGGTGATAAGGAGATGCAATTCTATGATTAACATCATATTTAGCAAGCATTTTACGGAAAGCACCATGAATAAAGTGTGAACCACCATCAGTCATTAAATATCTAGGGACTCCAAACCTCGGGAAAATAACTTCCTTAAGCATTTCAATAGAAGTGTTATGATCAACACTACTAGCTGGAATAGCTTCTACCCACTTAGTAACGTAATCAACAACAACTAAAATATGTGTGTATCCATTAGAGGCAGGAAAAGGTCCCATATAATCAAAGCCCCAAACATCAAACGGTTCAATAACAAGAGAATAATTCATAGGCATTTCTTGACGTCTACTAATATTACCAATTCTTTGACATTCATCACAAGACAAGACAAACTTACGGGCATCCTTGAAGAGAGTAGGTCAATAAAAACCAGATTGCAATACCTTATGTGCAGTTCTATCTCCAGCGTGATGTCCTCCATAAGCTTCAGAGTGACACTTGCATAGGATCTGTTCCTGTCCATGCTCAGGTACACAACTTCTAATAACACCATCTACTCCTTCTTTATAAAGATGTGGGTCATCCCAAAAGTAATGTCTCATGTCATAGAAACACTTTTTCTTTTGCTGGTATGTGAAGCTAGGTGGTATAAACTTAGCAACAATATAATTAGCATAATTAGCATACCATGGAGTACTACGAGAAGTACTTATAACATTTAATTGTTCATCAGGAAAGCTATCATTAATAGGTAGTGGGTCATCAAGAACATTCTCTAACCTAGACAAGTTGTCTACAACGGGCTTCTCAGCTCCCTTTCTATCAACAATATGCAAATCAAATTCTTGTAGCAAGAGAACCCATCTAATAAGTCTAGGTTTAGCATCTTTCTTTTCCATAAGGTCTTTAATAGCAGCATGATCAGTGTGAATAGTTACTTTAGAATCAACAATATGAGGTCTGAACTTATCACAAGCAAATACAACTGCTAAAAGCTCTTTTTCAGTAGTAGCATAATTTCTTTGAGCATTGTCTAGAGTCTTACTATCCTAATGAATAACATTTAATTTCTTATCAACACTTTGCCCTAGAACAACACCTATAGCATAATCACTAGCATCACACATAATTTCAAAGGGTAAATTCCAATCAGGTGGCTGAACAACAGGTGGAGAGACTAATGCTTTTTTAAGTGTTTCGAATGCTTCTACACAATCATCATCAAAGACAAATGGTATATCTTTTTGCAATAAATTAGTCAGGGGCCGAGAAATTTTTGAGAAGTCCTTAATGAACCTCCTATAAAATCCAGCGTGACCAAGGAAACTTCTTATACCTTTGATGTCCTTGGGACATGGCATCTTTTCAATAGCATCGACCTTGGCTTTATCAACTTCAATACCTCTTTCAGAAACTTTATTCCCCAAGACAATACCTTCATTAACCATAAAGTGGCACTTTTCCCAATTCAAGTCAAGATTAGTTTCTTCACATCTCTGCAAAACTCGATCAAGATTGCTCAAGTAATCATCAAAAGAGGAACCATAGACGGAAAAATCGTCCATGAAAACCTCACAAATCTTTTCACAAAAGTCAAAGAATATAGCCATCATGCATCTTTGGAAGGTAGCAGGTGCATTACATAGACCAAAAGGCATACGTCTATAAGCAAAAGTACCAAAAGGGCATGTAAAGTAGTCTTTGATTGATCTCTAGCCGACACACGTATTTGAGAGAAACCAGAATAACCATCTAGAAAGCAATAGTGTGTATGTTTGCATAATCTTTCTAGCATTTGATCAATAAAAGGTAAGGGGTAATGATCTTTCTTAGTAGCTTTATGTAATTTGCGGAAATCAATTACCATCCTATAACCTGTGATAATTCTTTGTGGAATCAATTCATCTTTATCATTAGGAACAACAGTAATACCTCCCTTCTTAGGGACACAATGGACATGACTTACCCACTGACTATCAGCAACGGGATAGATTATACCTGCCTCCAGAAGCTTGAGTATTTCTTTTCTTACCACTTCTTTCATTTTAGGATTCAAACGTCGTTGAGGATCACGAACTGGTTTGGCATCTGCTTCCAAATTTATTTTATGTTGAGATAGAGTGGGACTAATGCCCTTAAGATCATCAAGAGTATATTCAATAGCAGCACGGTGCTTCTTCAGAGTTTTCAATAATCTTTCTTCTTCATGCTCTGAAAGGTTAGCACTAATAATAACATGATATATCTTCTTTTCATCAAGATAAGCATACTTAAGATTATCAGGCAAAGGTTTAAGCTCAAACACGGGATCACCCTTGGGTGGAGGAGGATCCCCTAAAATTTCAACAGGCAAATTGTGTTGCAGAATAGGTTCCTGTTTAAAGAATACTTCATCTATTTCCCTTCTTTCATTCATGAACATATCATTTTCATGGTCTAGCAAATAGTGTTCTAAAGGATCACTAGGCGGTACGGCAATAGAAGCAAGACCAATAATTTCATCCTTACTAGGTAATTCTTCCTCACGATGTTGTTTACTAAATTTAGAGAAATTAAACTCATGAACCATATCATCCAAGCCGATAGTAACAACATTCTTTTTGCAATCTATCCTAGCATTAACAGTGTTCAAGAAGGGTCTACCAAATATAATGGGACAAAAGCTATCTCGCGGAGAAGTAAGAACAAGAAAATCAGCAGGATATTTAGTTTTCCCACACAAGACTTCAGCATCTCTAACAATTCCCATCACTGAAGTAGTATCTCTATTGGCAAGTTTAATTGTGACATCAATATCTTCTAACTCGGCAGGTGCAATTTCATGCTTGATTTCTTTATACAAGTCATAAGGTATAATACTAGCACTAGCACCCATATCACATAAGCCATGATAACAATGATCTCCTATTTTAACAGAAATGACTGGCACGCCTACAACAGGTCTATGTTTATCTTTATCACAAGGCTTAGCAATTCTAGCAGTTTCACCTTCGGACTGAATAACATGCCCATCAATATTATCAGACAAGAGATCTTTAACAATAGCAATATTAGGTTCTACTTTAACTTGCTCAGGGGGTGTATAAGTTCTAATATTGCTTTTACAAACAACAGCTGAAACTTTAGCATGATCCTTTATTCTAACAGGGAAAGGTGGTTTCTCAACATAAGAAGTAGGAACAATAGGATCATTATAAGTGACAGTCTTTCCTTCAACTTTAATAGGTGCAGCTACTTTTACTTCTATGGGAGGATGATATTTAAACCACTTCTCCTTAGGGAGATCAACATAAGTTGCAAAAGATTCATAGAAAGAAGCTACTATCTCAGAGTCAAGTCCATATTTAGTGCTAAACTTACGGAAAATATTGGTGTCCACAAAAGATTTAACACAATCAAACTTAGGTGTCATACCTGACTCCTTACCTCCGTCGAGGTCCCAATCTTCATAGTTGCGTTTAATTCTATCCAATAAATTCCATTTAAATTCAATAGTCTTCATCATAAAAGAGCCAGCACAATAAGTATCGAGCATGGTGCGATTCTTTTCAGAAAGCCGAGCATAAAATTTTTGAATGATCATTTCTCCTGAGAGCTCATGATTGGGGCATGAATATAACATTGATTTAAGCCTCCCCCAAGCTTGAGCGATGCTTTCTCCTTCGCGAGGCCAGAAATTATATATATAATTGCGATCACGATGAACAAGATGCATAGGGTAATACTTTTGGTGAAATTCCAACTTCAATCTTTTATAGTCCCATGATCTCATATCATCACATAGCCTATACCATATCAATGCGTCTCCCTTCAAAGATAAAGGGAAGACCTTCTTCTTAGCAACATCATCGGGTATACCTACAAGCTTAAATAATGCACAAACTTCATCCACATATATTAAGTTCTCATCAGGATGCTTTGTTCCATCTCCTGTAAAAGGGTTAGCTAGCAGTTTTTCCATCATACCCGAAGGAAATTCAAAAGGAGTTTCATTTTCAATAGGTTCAGTAGGTTGAGGAGAAACTCTTTGCTCTACTGGACGGGGTGAAGATACCCCGAACAAGCCCCTTAGAGAATTACTTTCCATAGTAACAAGTGACAGTAAATTTCAGCACACTATATAAAATTTTCCTTACCAAATTCCACCTACCAAAGGCGCTACATTCCCCGGCAACGGCGCCAGAAAAGAGTCTTGATGACCCACAAGTATAGGGGATCTATCATAGTCCTTTCGATAAGTAAGAGTGTCGAACCCAACGAGGATCATAAGGAAATGATAAGCGGTTTTCAGCAAGGTATTCTCTGCAAGTACTGAAATAAGTGGTAACAGATAGTTTTGTGATAAGATAAATTGTAACGAGCAACAAGTAACAAAAGTAAATAAAGTGCAGCAAGGTGGCCCATTCTTTTTTGTAGCAAAGGACAAGCCGGAACAAACTCTTATAATAGGAAAAGCGCTCCCGAGGACACATGGGAATATCATCAAGCTAGTTTTCATCACGTTCATATGATTCACGTTCGATACTTTAATAATTTGATATGTGGGTGGACAAGTTCTTGGGTGCTGTTCTTACTTGAACAAGCATCCCACTTATGATTAACCTCTATTGCAAGCATCCGCAACTACAACAAAAGTATGAAGGTAAACCCAACCATAGCATGAAACATGTGGATCCAAATCAGCCCCTTACGAAGCAACGCATAAACTAGTGTTTAAGCTTCTGTCACTCTAGCAACCCATCATCTACTTATTACTTCCCAATGCCTTCCTATAGGCCCAAATAATGGTGAAGTGTTATGTAGTCGACGTTCACATAACACCACTAGAGGCTAGACAACATACATCTTATCAAAATAACAAATGAATACCAAATTCACATGACTAGTAATAGCAAGACTTCTCCCTTGTCCTTAGGAACAAACATAATTACTCACAAAGCATATTCATGTTCAAAATCAGAGGGGTAATAATATGCATATAGGATCTGAACATATGATCTTCCACCAAATAAACCAACTAGCATCAACTACAAGGAGTAATCAACACTACTAGCAACCTACTAGCACCAATCCCGGACTTTGAGACAAGAATTGGATACAAGAGATGAACTAGGGTTTGGAGATGAGATGGTGCTGGTGAAGATGTTGATGGATATTGCGCTCACCCCATGAGAGGAGCATTGGTGATGACGATGGTGAGGATTTCCCCCTCCCGGAGGGAAGTATCCCCGGCAGAACAGCTCTGCCGGAGCTCTAGATTGGTTCCGCCAAGGTTCCGCCTCGTGGCGGCGGAGTCTCTTCCCGAAAAGTTCCTTCTCATTTTTTTCTCATCGAAAGACTTCATATAGGAGAATATGGACGTCGGAGAGCCACTAGGGGGCCCACGAGGTACGAGGCGCGCCCTAGGGGGGCGCCCCCCACCCACGTGAGCAGGGTGTGGGCCCCCTGGCCTTCATCTTTGGCGAGGATTTTTCTTTATTTATTTTAAGATGTTCCGTGGAGTTTCAGGACTTTTGGAGTTGCGCAGAATAGGTTTCTAATATTTGCTCCTTTTCCAGCCCAGAATTCCAGCTGCCGGCATTCTCCCTCCTTATGTAAACCTTGTAAAATAAGAGAGAATAGCCATAAGTATTGTGACATAAAGTGAAATAACAATCCATAATGCAATAAATATCGATATAAAAGCATGATGCAAAATGGACGTATCAACCTACGTACCCCAAACGATCAGATACAGAGCCAAAACCCTAATTCCACCGCCGCAAATTTCTGTATCCACGAGATCCCATCTTGGGGCCTGTTCTGGAGCTCCACCGGAGGGGGCATTGATCACGGAGGGCTTCTACATCAACACCATAGCCCCTCCGATGAAGTGTGAGTAGTTTACCTCAGACCTACGGGTCCATAGTTAGTAGCTAGATGGCTTCTTCTCTCTTTTTGGATCTCAATACAATGCTCTCCCCCTCTCTTGTGGAGAACTATTCGATGTAATCTTCTTTTTGCGGTGTGTTAGTTGAGACCGATGAATTGTGGGTTTATGATCAAGTCTTTCTATGAATAATATTTGAATCTTCTCTGAATTCTTTGATGTATGATTGGTTATCTTTCCAAGTCTCTTCGAATTATCAGTTTGGTTTGGCCTACTAGATTGATCTTTCTTGCAATGGGAGAAGTGCTTAGCTTTGGGTTCAATCTTGCGGTGTCCTTTCCCAGTGACAGTAGGGGCAGCAAGGCACGCATTGTATTGTTGCCATCGAGGATAACAAGATGGGGCTTTCTTCATATCGCATGAGTCTATCCCTTTACATCATGTCGTCTTGCTTAAGGTGTTACTCTGTTTTTAACTTAATACTCTAGATGCATGCTGGATAGCGGTCGATGAGTGGAGTAATAGTAGTAGATGCAGGCAGGAGTCGGTCTACTTGTCTCGGACGTGATGCCTATATACATGTTCATACCTAGATATTCTCATAACTATGCTCAATTCTGTCAATTGCTCAATAGTAATTTGTTCACCTACCGTAGAATACTTATGCTCTCGAGAGAAGCCACTAGTGAAACCTATGGCCCCCGGGTCTATCTTCATCATATTAATCTCCTACTACTTAGTTATTTCCTTTGCTATTTACTTTGCTTTTATTTTACTTTGCTAGTGTGAATAGTTACTTTAGAATCAACAATATAATGTCTAAACTTATCACAAGCAAATACAACTGCTAAGAATTCTGTTTCAGTAGTAGCATAATTTCTTTGAGCATTGTCTAGAGTTTTACTAGCATATTGAATAACATTTAGATTCTTATCAACTCTTTGCCCTAGAACAGCACCTACAGCATAATCACTAGCATCACACATAATTTCAAAGGGTAAATTCCAATCAGGTGGCTGAACAATAGAGGCAGAAATCAATGCTTTCTTAAGTATTTCAAATGCTTCTACACAATCATCATCAAAGACAAATGGTATATCTTTTTGTAATAAATTAGTCCGAGGCCGAGAAATTTTTGAGAAGTCCTTAATGAACCTCCTATAAAAACTAGCATGACCAAGGAAACTTCTTATACCTTTGATGTCCTTGGGACATGGCATCTTTTCAATAGCATCAACCTTGGCTTTATCAACTTCAATACCTCTTTCAGAAACTTTATGGCCCAAGACAATACCTTCATTAACCATAAAGTGGAACTTTTCCCAATTCAAGACAAGATTAGTTTCTTCACATCTCTGCAAAACTCGATCAAGGTTGCTCAAGCAATCATGAAAAGAAGATCCATAGACGGAAAAGTCGTCCATGAAAACCTCACAAATCTTTTCACAAAAGTCAGAGAATATAGCCATCATGCATCTTTGAAAGGTAGCAGGTGCATTACATAAACCAAAAGGCATACGTCTATAAGCAAAAGTACCAAAAGGGCATGTAAAAGTAGTCTTTGATTGATCTTTGGCTGACACAGGTATTTGAGAGAAACCAGAATAACCATCTAGAAAGCAAAAATTTGTATGTTTGGATAATCTTTCTAGCATTTGATCGATAAAAGGTAAGGGGTAATGATCATTTTTAGTAGCCTTATTTAATTTGCGGAAATCAATTACCATCCTATAACCCATAATAATTCTTTGAGGAATCAATTCATCTTTACCATTAGGAACAACAGTAATACCTCCCTTCTTAGGGACACAATGGACAGGGCTTACCCACTGACTATCGGCAACGGGATAAATTATACCTGCCTCAAGGAGCTTTAGTATTTCCTTTCTTACCACTTCTTTCATTTTAGGATTCAATCGGTGTTGATGATCACAAACTGGTTTAGCATCTTCTTCCAAATTAATTTTATGTTGACATAGAGTGGGACTAATGCCCTTAAGATCATCAAGAGTATACCTAATAGCAGCACGGTGCTTCTTCAGAGTTTTCAATAATCTCTCTTCTTCATGTTCTGAAAGGTTAGCACTAATAATAACAGGATATATCTTTTTCTCATCGAGATAAGCATATTTAAGAGTATCAGGTAACGGTTTAAGCTCAAATACGGGATCACCCTTGGGTGGAGGAGGATCCCCTAGGATTTCAACAGGTAAATTGTTTTTCAGAATAGGTTCCTGTTTAAAGAATACTTCATCTAATTCCCTTCTTTCACTCATAAACATGTCATTTTCATGGTCTAGCAAATATTGTTCTATAGGATCACTAGGAGGTACGGCAATAGAAGCAAGACCAATAATTTCATCCTTACTAGGTAATTCTTCTTCACAGTGTTGTCTACTAAATTTAGAAAATTAAATTCATGAGTCATATCATCTAAACCGATAGGAACAACATCCCTTTTGCAATCTATGGTAGCATTAACAGTATTTAAGAAGGGTCTACCAAATATAATGGGACAAAAGCTATCTTGTGGGGAACCAAGAACAAGAAAATCAGCAGGATATTTAGTTTTCCCACACAAAACTTCAACATCTCTAACAATTCTCATTGGTGAAATAGTATCTCTTTTGGCAAGTTTAATTGTGACATCAATATCTTCCATCTCAGCAGGTGTAATATCATGCATAACTTCTTTGTATAAGGAATAAGGTATTGCACTAGCACTGGCACCCATATCACATAAGCCATGATAACAATGATCTCCTATTTTAACAGAAATAACAGGCATGCCTACCATAGGTCTAGGTTTATCTTTATCATGGGGTTTAGCAATTCTAGCAGTTTCATCACAAAAATAAATAACATGCCCATCAATATTATCAGACAAGAGATCTTTAACAATAGCAATATTAGGTTCAACTTTAACTTGGTCCAGGGGTGTATATGCTTTAATATTGCTTTTATGAACCACAGTTGAAGCTTTAGCATGATCGTTTATCCTAACAGGGAATGGTGGTTTCTCAACATAAGAAGTAGGAACAATAGGATCATTATAAGTGATAGTCTTCTCTTCAACTTTAATAGGTGCATCTACTTTTACTTCTATGGGAGGATGATATTTAAACCACTTCTCCTTGGGGAGGTCAACATAGGCAGCAAAAGATTCACAAAAATAAGCTACTATCTCAGAGTCAAGTCCATATTTAGTGCTAAATTTACGAAAAATATCGGTATCCATAAAAGATTTAACACAATCAAAACTATGTGTCATACATGTCTCCTTACCATTGTCGAGGTCCCAATCTTCAGAGTTGTGTTTAATTCTTTCCAATAAATCCCATTTGAATTCAGTAGTCTTCATCATAAAAGAGCCAGCACAAGAAGTATCAAGCATGGTGCGATTGTTACCAGAAAGCCGAGCATAAAATTTTTGAATAATCATTTATCTTGAGAGCTCATGATTGGGGCATGAATATAACATTGATTTAAGCCTCCCCCAAGCTTGAGCGATGCTTTCTCCTTCGCGAGGCCAAAAATTATATATGTAATTGCGATCACGATGAACAAGGTGCATAGGATAAAACTTCTGATGAAATTCCAATTTCAATCGTTTGTAATTCCAAGACCCCATATCATAACATAGCATGTACCATATCGATGCATCTCCCCTCAAAGATAAAGGGAAGACCTTCTTCTTAACAACATCTCCGGGTACACTTACAAGCTTAAATAATCCACAAACTTCATCCACATATATCAGATGTTCATCAGGATGTTTTGTTCCATCTCCTAAAAAAGGATTATCTAGCAGTTTTTCTATCATACCCGAAGGAACTTCAAAGCAAGCATTTTCATTTTAATTTTCATTTTCAGTAGGTTCAGTAGGTTGAGGAGCAACTCTTTGCTCTACTGGTTGGGGTGAAGATACCCCGAAGAAGCCCCTCAGATGATTGCTTTCCATAGTAACAAGTGACAGTAAATTTCAGCACACTATATAAATTTTTCCTTACCAAATTCCACCTACCAAAGGCGCTTCACTCCCCGGCAACGGCGCCAGAAAAGAGTCTTGATAACCCACAAGTATAGGGGATCTATCGTAGTCCTTTAGATAAGTAATAGTGTCGAACCCAACGAGGAGCAGAAGGAAATGATAAGCGGTTTCTAGCAAGGTATTCTTTGCAAGTGCTGAAATAAGTGGTAACAAATAGTTTTGTGATAAGATAATTTGTAACGAGCAACAAGTAACAAAAGTAAATAAGGTGCAACAAGGTGGCCCAATCCTTTTTGTAGCAAAGGACAAGCCTGGACAAACTCTTATGTGATGTAAAGCGCTCCCGAGGACACATGGGAATATCATCAAGCTAGTTTTCATCATGTTCATATGATTCGCATTCGGTACTTTGATAATTTGGTATGTGGGTGGACCGGTGCTTGGGTACTGCCCTTACTTGGACAAGCATCCCACTTATGATTAACCTCTATTGCAAGCATCCGCAACTACAATAAAAGTATTAAGGTAAACCTAACCATAGCATGAAACATATGGATCCAAATCAACCCCTTACAGAGCAACGCATAAACTAGGGTTTAAGCTTCTGTCACTCTAGCAACCCATCATCTACTTATTACTTCCCAATGCCTTCCTCTAGGCCCAAATAATGGTGAAGTGTCATGTAGTCGACGTTCACATAACACCACTAGAGGAGAGACAACATACATCTCATCAAAATATCGAACGAATACCAAATTCTCATGACTACTAATAGCAAGACTTCTCCCATGTCCTCAGGAACAAAAGTAACTACTTACAAAGCATAAACATGTTCATAATCAGAGGGGTATTAATATGCATATAGGATCTGAACATATGATCTTCCACCAATTGAACCAACTAGCATCAACTACAAGGAGTATAACACTACTAGCAGCCTACTAGCACCAATCCCGGACTTGGAGACAAGAATTGGATACAAGAGATGAACTAGGGTTTTGAGATGAGATGGTGTTGATGAAGATGTTGATGGAGATTGCCCTCTCCCGATGAGAGGAGCGTTGGTGATGACGATGGCGATGATTTCTCCCTCCGGGAGGGAAGTTTCACCGGCAGAACAGCTCCGCCAGAGCCCTAGATTTGTTCCGCCAAGGTTGCACCTTGTGGGGGCGGAGTTTCGTCCGAGAAGATGGCTTGTGATTTTTTCCCATCAAAAGACTCCATATAGCAGAAGATGGCCATCGGAGGGCCACCAGGGGGCCCACGAGGTAGGGGGCGCGCCCAGGGGGGTAGGGCCCGCCCCCACCCTCGTGGGCAGGGTGTGGCCCCCCTGGTGAAGTTCTTGCTCTCAGTATTTTCTATATATTTGGAAAATGTCTTCCATGGAGTTTCAGTACTTTTGGAGCTGTGTAGAATAGGCCTTTAGTATTTGCTCCTTTTCCAGCCCAGAATCCTAGCTGCCGGCATTCTCCCTCTTTATGTAAACCTTGTAAAATAAGAGAGAATAGGCATAAGTATTGTGACATAATGTGTAAGAATAGCCCATAATGCAATAAACATCGATATAAAAGCATCATGCAAAATGGACGTATCATCGAGCCGTTTAAAATGGTCCACTATCAAATCATTGCATACCCGAGCCTCCCTCACCGCATCATCAAAACCTTGTAGCTTCAGCCAAAAGTTCTCGAATCTAAACCTTTTCTTGGGACAGCCCAAAGCCCCTGTACTAAGATGTAGGGGAGCATGATCCGACACTCTGGATGACAAAGCATGCAGCAAACAGTCATGGTATTCCAAGTCCCAATCAACCGACATGAGCACACAGTCAATTTTGGTCATGGTCGGCGCATCCTTTTCATTCGACCAGGTGAATCTCCTTCAATGCATGTACATTTCTTTCAGTTCATTATTATCCATGAAGCTTCGGAATTTATTCATCATACTCCTATTGAGGTTGGTATTATTTTTTTCCAAAGCGCACAATATCATATTAAAATCTCCGAGCACCATCGAAGGTCCCAGGCAAAGCGCCCTTTCTATCTTGCAACCCCTATAAGAACGTCGTATTGAGTGTGTCACCTTGCGGTCCGTAGACCACAAATAGCCACCAATTCGCCCCTTTTTTGGTATGCACTTAACCCGTGATAAAGTCAGTGTCCCAATTAAAGTGGTCGATCTCCATGATGGTCGAGTCCCAAGCTAACAGGATGCCACCTCTAGTCTCCACTGCCGGCACATAAGAAAAACCGTCAAAAGACGCCCCTAAGCATTGCATAATGTTATAACGATCGATTACATCCAATTTTGTCTCCTGGAGATAAACAACATTCACTCTAACTGTAGCTACGAAAGCTCTGACCGCGTCTCTCTTGCCTGGGTTGTTTAGTCCTCTCACATTCCAACAAAGGAAAGATGGGCTTGGGTCCATAAAGGTTTAGCAAGCGCCAAAACTCCTTGTAAGCTCAAGGCTTAGTGCACTCCTGTCGGATTTCGGGTTCCGGCAGACCCTTGAGGTTCGAACACTGGGGTGCGCGCGGAGATCTCTCCCCTACCGATCTGCGTCCGATCCTCTCGTGCAAACTAAGATGAAAATAATCAACACAAGAGACACGAGGTTTATACTGGTTAGGGCCACCGTTGTGGTGTAATACCCTACTCCAGTGTGTGGTGTGGTGGATTGCCTCAGGAGGATGATGATGAACAGTACAAGGGAAGAACAGCCTCGCAAGAGGTGTTCTTGAGCTGGTGTGATGAACTGCTAGGGTGAGTTCAGTCGCCTCTCTTTCTCTCTGCTAGGGTTCTACCAGATCTCTCTCTCCTCTATCCTGGGTGTCTAGATGTCTCTACTCTGTGGTGGCTAGCTCTATTTATAGAGGCCCTGGGCCTCTCCCCGAATAATTGAGCGGGAAGGGTGCCAACAATTGGCCATTTGAAGGGGAACATGTAGTACAAGTTATCCTGACCAAAGGTGGTCTTCGGCTGCCAAAAGCACTGGTGATGACGCCGTCTTGGGCTCCACGGTGACCTCCGTCCGGCCGTCCGGCTGGTCTTGGTCTTGTTGCACCGGAATGGTAACCTTTGCCTGATACCTTGGCATGTGCTTGCCCCCTTTGCACCAAAGGGGAAACAAGGACCCTGCACAGGCCGGCGCCCACCTGGCGCCCGCCTAGCCTTGATCGTCATGGCTTTCATAATGGGATCCTTGCGAGGTACCCTTGCATTGATCTCTCTGCCTCCTCGCGAGCCTGCCTGATGAGGACGCTCTCTTGAGGAAGCTTCCTGTCGTCCGCCCCGCGAGGCTTGGCCCCTCGCGAGGGTCTTGAGCTTGGGCTGATGAAGATGGGTCGCGCTGGGCCCCCACTTGAGCCACGCCGCGGGCCGCAGGTAGGCAAGTCTGGGGACCCCCATTCCCAAAACGCCGACAGTAGCCCCCCGGCCCGAGGCGCGCGCGGGCTTGGCTTAGCAGAGAAGCGAAGGGGCAAGTTCGAAGCGCCACAGGCCCTAACAGCATGCGGCCTTGGGCGCCACGTGGCGGTTGATTGGACGTGGGCGTCTGCACTTCCCATGACGCCTTGCTACGCGCCCGGCTAAGCGGACCCGTAGTTGCACACAGTTGCTCCTCCTTTGGCTGCCCGCTCGCCTCCTACCTTTCCTCCTTCTCCGAGATCCAACCTCCGCCGCCAATCCGGCTCGAGCTCTTCCCCTTCCTCTAACGCCAGGGCACCAACGAAGAAGGGAAGGGGGAAGAAGCCCGCGCCTTCGTCCTGTGCACCTCCATCAGCGGCCCCCGCCGTCGATCAGTCAATCATAGTCAACCAGGAAGCCTTGGACAAGGTCCACTCTTCCCTTGCTTCCATCCTCAACGAGTGCGGCCGGACCACAGTTTGGCCCGCATCCTGCGCCTTTCTTGCTAGGACCATCACGGAGGTCCGATTCTTCGCTGATGCCTTACGGGCGGGTCTGGTTCCCCCCTTTTCTGCTTTCTTCAATGCCGTGCTCTCCCATTATCAGATCCACATGATGCACCTCGAGCCAGAGTCCATTACCCTTTTGGCTGTCTTTGCTTTCGTGTGCGAGGCGATGATAGGCATCCCTCCTTATGTTGCCCTGCTGCACCACTTCTTTTCTCTGCGCCTGAGCAATCACACCCAGTGCTCGGGGTGTGTAAGCTTCTTCGCCGTGCCTGAGACGGCTGCTTCAGGGATTGACTTCAGCGTTCCGCCTTCTCAGGCCAGGTTCAGAGAGCGGTGGCTGTACGTGGACGTCGGGGTGCACAGCCCCTTGCTCTCGCACCCGACCTTGCCTGCTATTCCCAACACAGGCTGGGGTCATGAACCGCTCGCGAGCCCCCGGTTCACTTTCGTCTGGCGCCGCTTCGAAAGTTTGAGGGTGCACAATGTGACAACGCCCACGGTGGTGAGGGAGTTCCTTCTGTGTCGCGTTGCTCCTCTCCAGCGCCACTCTCGCCGGATGTGGGACTTTGCGGGGCGCGGAGACCGCATGCGGCTTCAGGAGGAGGATTTGGTGCCCGAAGTGCTGCGGACGGTGCTTTGGGTCTTGACTGGTGATCCTTCCCCGGCAGCCTATGGAGCAGTGGCGTCCTTCTGTACCTTTGTTCCGGCAGGGCTGATTTCGTGAAGAAGATGCCCAGGTTCGACGAGTTTGGGTTGCGCCCGGCTGGCCTCACGGGGCCGCGCGAGAACCCAGTTGTCATGGTTGTTCCCCCTGCCGCACACAGCGGTCCGTCCTCAGGCGACAGAGCGGGGAGAGAGCCGACGGGAGCTGAAGTGGCTGATGTCGAGGTGGTGGCGCCGCGTGGAGCCTCGGAGGCGACGTCTCCCGAGGCCCGCCCTGGGGTGCGGTTGATGCAGGGTTTCGGCCTTCGGCTCCTGAGGACGGGGCTCCCGAGCCCCCAGCCGTTCTTCGCGAGGCGACGCCCGACGGTGCCCCCAAAGCTGACTCCTCCGGCACCGACAATCCCGAGGCTTCTTCTGCACCCCAGGCCGACCCCCGCCCCAGGCGCTTGGGTCAGTTTCGTGTAGACTTCGAGGCCCTTCGCAAGAGGAAGGAGGCCTCAGGCGGCAGCGACCGCCCTTGCCGCTTGTTGAAGCGCAGGAAGTACTTTGCCATGGACGAGTAAGCCTTCTTCTTTCCCTGCTCATTTGCTCTGTTATCCTTGTAGCTGATTGTGGCCCTACAGGTCCCGCCTTGCTGAGTCCGTCGAGTCGACCCAAGAGCCAGCCCCCGCAGCTTCGCCTCCTTTGCTGGCTCCGGGTCCGCCGAGCTCGGGTGGCGCCCTTGCCGCTGGACCGGTTGGTGGGGTGATCTGCTCCGTAGGGTGCCTCGAGCTTGCTCGCCCGACGCCCTTTCTTCGTGAGTCTTCTTAGGGCGTGTCAGGCCTGCCCCGCGCCCCTTCTCTGGTCATAGAAGCCGAATGGCTGAGGTCTGTCCTTGGCTCCTCCTCCATGGGTGGATCGACACCGGGTCGGATTCTCAAGGCGGTCCATCCGGCGATGGCTGGGGCGGCAGCCCCCTGCCCTACGCCTGAAGGGGGCTTACCGCCTCCGGGCCCTCTGCATGCTCCAGCGAAAGAGGGTGATGTGGAAGATGTGCCTAGGCGCACTCGGGAGCGTCGTGCCCTTCGTGAAGAGTTCCTCCAGGGGGCGGCGGACGCGGTGAACCGGGTAGGAGCAGAGCTTGCTGCCGAGGATGCGCGCCTCGAGGCTGAAGGCATGCGCCTTGCCGAGGAGAGGCGCAAGCTGAAGGTCGCCATTGCCCTTGCGTGTCATCAAGGTGACCTTGACAACGCGAAGGCCGAATTGTCGCTGGAGGCTTCGCGGGAGGCCTGCTCCCAGGCCGTCGAGGAGGCTCGGGAGGCAGACCGACAACGCGAGGATGCGGAGGAGCGCGTATGGGAGCTCCAAGCCCAGAGCGACTCCCTGGAGCAGCAAATAGAGTTGCGCCATGCGGCCCTTGGGTCGATGCAGGAGGCCGCCGTCGACCAGGCGGAGCTCCAGAGGCGCGAGGAGGCGCTGGCGCTCGAGGCCGCCGAGCGTAGCCTTGAGCTGGAGTGGTTGGAGACGAGGGAGTGCCTGGCGGCCCAGGCGGAGGACGACGTTGCGGCGCGCGAAACCTGGGTCCAGGAAGAGGTCAACCGCCATGTGGCGGGAGCTCGCTCGGTCCTCGAGCGCAAACACGAGGCGAGGTTGATGTTGATCAGGGCCGAGGCTGAGGGCAGGACAGCGGCCATCAAGGCCAGGTTGGTTGAAGAGACGTGGTATGCGGATTCCTCCGCAGCCGCCCTTGGTGCGGCGTAGGCGGAGCTGTCCTCTTCCCAGGCAGAGCTGCTTCTTCTTCAACAGAGGGTCAATGACGCCGAGGCCGTCGCGTAGTGGAGTGAGGACGAGCTCCGTGGGCGGCGGGTTTTGGAGCACGTGCACGCCCCCATGCTTCAAACGCTCCGAGAGAGGGCCAACACAGCTTTGGGCTACATCTGCGAGGCTGCGGCAAGGGAGCTGCACGAGGTCAACTACGCTGGCAACCTCCAATTTTTCACCGATGTGGTGACGCTTCTGGAGAACCGGTCCGAGAGGTCCCGTTGGCTTGTCGAAGAGAGGAGTCGAGCCTTGCTTGGGCGTGCCTTCTCCCACGTCTTCAGCCATCTGCAGGACATGGACCCCCACTTCGACTTCGACGCTGCCATCGCGCCCGTGCCCATTGCCGTCCGGGGCGACCTGGCGCGGTGGGTGGAGGACAACATGGACGCCCTCGTCAGGGCCTTTGCATCCGATGATGATGGCGTGGTTGTGGGCGCCAATGAAGGCAATGTTGTGGACGAGCCTGTCGCTGATGGAGATGCCACCGGCGGCGGCGGGAATGCCGACGGCACCAGTGATGCCTCTGAGGAAGCCCAAGACGTGGTGAGTGATATGTCCGACTGACCGCTCGTTACTGCCGCTTAACCTGCACAAAGAAAGTTCGGGCTTGGCCCTGAAGGATGTAAGAGCATTTTGGGAGGGGAAGCCCCTCATGTAAAGGTTTGCACTTAGTACTCTGGTAAGCGTGATGTTGTGTATGAACGTAGCTATCGGCCCGGTGATGGGTCAGCTGACTTGAGTACCTTCCGACCCCGACGAGTCCCGAGCGGGCCTGCGGGGGCCGCTGCTCCTCGGTGTCTTTTGATTAACTTGCTGATCCTGTGACGAGGACCTCCGGAGAGGGTGCGGAGACAGTGGTCCCCGCTATGAATGTGCCTGGCCCGGCCCGGCTCGCGAGGGGCTCGCGAGGGGGGGGCAGCCGATGTTAACCTTGGACGCAAAGCCAAAACCAGAACGCGAGAGATTGCTCGAACGAGACTAAACACCCCCTCCCCGAACGCACGCAAGCTTCAAACTCAAATCCAACTTAAATCCAACCAAAGAAACTTGCCGACAAGGAAGAAGAAAAAAAGGCAAGAAGGCAGAAGAAAAGTAAAAAAGCCGTGTCCGACACCTAGTCTAGTCTTCAACGTCTTCTCACCAGCGCGGAGCTAAGTACTACCACTGGGCGTGGGCGGGAGCCCCAGGGCCTGACGCCGGCGCTCCTGAGACTCCGGGGCGTGTACAGCCCCACTCATTATTACGTGAGAGTGTCACGGGGCAGCGAGCTTCACAGGCACTGGGCCTTCTTCACAGGTACCGGCCTTGCTTCATATCGCCAGACGAGGGCCCCGCCTTGCGCCTCACTCTGCTGCCATTGACGGCAACTGGAAACCAAGGACGACGCCAATGGGGTAGAGCGGTCGCCAGCGGTTCCCCCGACGACCATGGGTCCTCCGCCGGGGGCAGGGAATGGGGCACCTCCCCGGCGGAGGGCCTACCTCCTGAGAACACCTTGGCCCGACTGCCGCGAGGGTGAGTCCGGATCTCGGCCCCTTTCCTGCAGTCCCCTGCACCCTCCTCCTGGGGGATAAGAGGCTGCAGTGTTGGGGAAGCCATCCGATGCGGCAACCTGTACCTCCTGCGACCCATGGTTAGCGTAAGCTTGATCCTGAGGGATGAGTGGTACCCGATGGTTGCTACTGTCGGCGCGATTTTCGATGCTCTCTTGGGGTTCCTGAAAGAGCTCGGCTTCCTGCGCCTCCTTGTCCCAGCCGAGCCCGAGTAACGAGCCGTGACCTCCTTCCAGCTCGCGCCCTTGATCCACCATGTAGGGTCATAGGCCTCCGGGGCGACCACCTCGTGGACCTCACTGTAGCGCCCCGTATGCCATGCAGTCTGGCTTGGGGCGTCGCTTTGTATATGATGACGTGGTGGTCCGCCGAGGCCAAAGGCCGCGGCGTGCATCCCTTCGCCGGCCCGGGGAGGGGCCGGCGCGATCAGCCGCCCGGTGCCGGAGGAGGTGTTGGCGCTGGACCGGCCCTGGGGGCCGCCTGAAATCGCATGGGCGCAGAATGCCGTCGTGCGACCTATCCTGGAGCTGGGGCGGCAGCTGGATGCATAAAGGGGGCGCTCCTGAGGCGGCGGCGTCTAGGAGCTCAGCCACTCGCTCCAACAACACGTCGTGGCCGCCTTCCAGCAAGCGGCACCGTAGTAGCTCTCGGGCCACCGTGAGTGCGACCCTGGAGTTCGCCTGCTCTCGTCGGGTGTATGGCACCGTGGCAGCGGTGTGGTTTGAGGCCCTTGCTACGGCCCGCACCTGCCGCGGCGTGAGGGCAGGCGGCGTCTGGCCGCATCGCCCGCGTCCCGCAGCGCCCTGCGGAGAGCGAGCTGCCTGAGGCGCAAGGTTGAGGTCGCCCTGAGACGGCGGCACGGCGTGGGCGGGCCCTGCCGCCTAGCGGTCGGCGTTGGCAGCCGGGTTGCTTGACATCTGGGTGGCAAAGCGGCGGAACGTGATGCGGAGGAAGAAGGACTCCGGCGCACCCCTACCTGGCGCGCCAAATGTCGGATTTCGGGTTCCGGCAGACCCTGAGGTTCGAACACTGGGGTGCGCACGGAGATCTCTCCCCTACCGATCTACGTTCGATCCTCTCGTGCAAAGTAATATGAAAATAATCAACACAAGAGACACAAGGTTTATACTGGTTCGGGCCACCGTTGTGGTGTAATACCCTACTCCAGTGTGTGGTGTGGTGGATTGCCTCAGGGGGATGATGATGAACAGTACAAGGGAAGAACAGCCTCGCGAGAGGTGTTCTTGAGCTGGTGCGATGAACTACTAGGGTGAGTTCAGTCGCCTCTCTTTCTCTCTGCTAGGGTTCTACCAAATCTCTCTCTCTCTCCTCTCTCCTAGGTGTCTAGATGTCTCTACTCTCTCGTGGCTAGCTCTATTTCTAGAGGCCCTGGGCCTCTCCCCAAATAATTGAGCGGGAAGGGTGCCAACAATTGGCCATTTTGAAGGGGAACATGTAGTACAAGTTATCCTGACCAAAGGTGGTCTTCGGCTGCCAAAAGCACTGGTGATGACGCCGTCTTGGGCTCCACGGTGACCTCTGGCCGGCCATCCGGCTGGTCTTGGTCTCGTTACACCGGAATGGTAACCTTTGCCTGATACCTTGGCCTGTGCTTGCCCCCTTTGCACCAAAGGGGAAACAAGGACCCTGCGCAGGCCGGCGCCCGCCTGGCCTTGATCGTCATGGCTTGCATCATGGGATCCTCGCAAGGTACCCTTGCATTGATCTCTCCGCCTCCTCGCGAGTCTGCCTGAAGAGGTCGCTCTCTTAAGGAAGCTTCTTGTCGTCTGCCCCGCGAGGCTAGGCCCCTCGTGAGGGTCTTGAGCTTGGGCTGATGAATATGGGCTACGTTGGGCCTCCACTTGAGCCACGCCGCGGGCCACAGGCAGGCAAGTCTGGGGACATCCGTTCCCAGAACGCCGACAACTCCCACCACCGAGCTCCCTGATCCCATGTCTCCGCTGATAGGCATCGACTTGCCGAACAGTGATGTAATGACTCGTATGTCTTGCTCTCGGAGCGGCGAGTTGAACATCCCCTTGCAGTCATCTACCATTTTCTCAAATACCTCAAGATCATTGGGCGCCAATCCCAAAGCACATAACAGAACATTCTCTCCTGGAGTTGCCTTGGGGGTGCCATGCACCACCGCACGCTTAGCATCTTGAGTAGTGCGCCTTGGGGTGAACGGCTCCGCATTGGGCCGTAGTGTAGATGCCTCCACTTCTTTCAGCAGGGGGGCCAGCTTATTCACAATGTTCCCACAAAATGCTTTGAGCTTTGCGTACGTGATAACTTCCAGGGGAGTCATACCATCTAATACATCTCCAACGTATCTATAATTTTTTATTGCTCCATGCTATATTATCTACTGTTTTGGACATTATTGGGCTTTATTATCCACTTTTATATTATTTTTGGAACTAACCTATTAACCGGAGGCCCAACCCAGAATTGCTGTTTTTTCCTGTTTTAGGGTTTCAAAGAAAAGGAATATCAAACGGAGTCCAAACGGAATGAAACCTTCGGGAACGTGATTTTCTCAACGAACAAGACCCAGTAGACTTGGACCCTACGTCAAGACACAAAAGAGGAGGCCACGAGGTAGGGGGCGCCTATATATAAGATGGGATCCTATATATACCTACGTACCCCCAAACAATCAGATACGGAGCCAAAACCCTAATTCCACCGCTGTAACTTTCTGTATCCACGAGATCCCATCTTGGGGCCTGTTCTGGAGCTCCGCCGGAGGGGGCATCGATCACGGAGGGCTTCTACATCAACACCATAGCCCCTCCGATGAAGTGTGAGTAGTTCACCTCAGACCCACGGGTCCATAGTTATTAGCTAGATGGCTTCTTCTCTCTTTTTGGATCTCAATACAATGTTATCCCCATCTCTTGTGGAGAACTATTCGATGTAATCTTCTTTTTGCGGTGTGTTTGTTGAGATTGATGAATTGTGGGTTTATGATCAAGTCTATCTATGAACAATATTTGAATCTTCTCTGAATTATTTTATGTATGATTGGTTATCTTTGCAAGTCTCTTCGAATTATCAGCTTGGTTTGGCCTACAAGATTGATCTTTCTTGCAATGGGAAAAGTGCTTAGCTTTGGGTTTAATCTTGCGGTGTCCTTTCCCAGTGACAGTAGGGGCAGCAAGGCATGTATTGTATTGTTGCCATCGAGGATAACAAGATGCGGTTTTCATCATATTGCATGAGTTTATCCCTCTACATCATGTCATCTTGCTTAAGGCGTTACTCTGTTTTTAACTTAATACTCTAGATGCATGCTGGATAGCAGTCGATGAGTGGAATAATAGTAGTAGATGCATGTAGGAGTCGGTCTACTTGTCTCGGATGTGATGCCTATATACATGATCATGCCTAGATATTCTCATAACTATGCTCAATTCTGTCAATTGCTCAACAGTAATTTGTTCACCCACCGTAGAATGCTTATGCTCTCGAGAGAAGCCACTAGTGAAACCTATGGCCCCCGGGTCTATCTTCATCATATTAATCTCCTACTACTTAGTTATTTCCTTTGCTTTTTACTTTGCTTTTACTTTACTTTGCATCTTTATCATGAAAATACCAAAAATATTATCTTATCATATCTATCATATCTCATTCTCGTAAGTGGCCGTGTAGGGATTGACAACCCCTTATCGCGTTGGTTGCGAGGATTTATTTGTTTTGTGCAGGTGCGAGGGACTGTTGCGTAGCCTCATACCTTGGTTCTCAAAATTGAGGGAAATACTTACGCTACTTTGTTGCATCATACCTTCCTCTTCGGGGAAAACCAACGCAGTGCTCAAGAGGTAGCACCATACAGTTGCGTGTCGCTGATTAGTTCCATTTCAGCATCCACCGCTGCCTCGTTCTCTGCTTGCAAATCCAGCATTGCGCCAATCTGCAAGTCCTGAGGTGCTGGGGTGGGCGACATAACCATATTGCATGGATGTGCCCCACACTTAGTCACATCCTCATGCACCGGGGCCTCATGATTGCCCTCAGGATTGCCTGGTGCACGATCCTTCTCTTGAGTCTCGATTTCTGCAATCTCCAAACACGTGTTTACACTGGCTTGGCCCGTTGGTGCAAGATCCTGCACAAGTGTCTCAGTCTCTGGAGCCGACCGGCAGGAGCTCTCCCTGGCTGGACCCATCGCAATTGTGGGGCCCAATAGCGTGGCCCCTGGCGCTGGAACATGCACCTCTAGCATGGCCTGTAGTGGATCTCGAATGGTCGTAGGCCCCACTAGTTATCCTTTCTCGCTAGTCATGTCTTGAGTAGTTGGTGGTAGCGAATCACCATGCATCACCTGAGTGGGCCATGGCTCACTCGGGATCACCGTTGCACCCACGAGAACAGCTGACTATTGCTCAACCACTTACTCCAGGACCCCCCCAAGTGAAACCACAGGCTCTGCTAGCCCCAAAATCGAACTCTTCGGCGGTAAGTCGGGCCTATGTAGGATCCTGGGAATATTCTGATTTCCTCTCTCTCCCTGCCCTGTCCTCCTCTAGAATTGGGTGGACACCACTGCTACCTCTTCAGCTTGTGTTGGTTTTTCCCTTGAAGAGCAAAGGGTGATGCAGCAAAGTAGAGTAAGTATTTCCTCAGATTTTGAGAACCAAGGTATCAATCCAGTAGGAGACAACGCACAAGCCACCGAATATATGGACAAATAAACACCAACTTGCACCCAACGTGATAAAGAGGTTGTCAATCCCTTCATGGTTATTTGCAAAGTGAGATCTGATATAGATGGATAAACGGTAAAGTAATCTTTTTGGTATTTTTGGTTTATGGAACGGAAAGTAAAAGATTGCAAAGAAAGTAAATAGGAAACTAAAATTGTAGATCGGAAACTTATATGATAGGAAGTAGACCCGGGGGCCATAGTTTCACTAGAGGCTTCTCTCAAGATAGAAAATATTATGATGAGTGAACAAATTACTGTTGTGCAATTGATAGAAAAGCGCAAAGTTATGATGATATCTAAGGCAATGATCATGAATATAGGCATCATGTCCATATCAAGTAGACTGACTCATGCCTGCATCTACTACTATTACTCCACACATCGATCGACTCCTGCCTGCATCTAGAGTATTAAGTTCATAGAACAGAGTAACGCATTAAGTAAGATGATATGATGTAGCAGAATAAACTGAAGCAATATGATGAAAACCCCATCTTGTTATCCTCAATGGCAACAAGACAATATGTGTCGGTTCCCCTTCCGTCACTAGGATCAAGCACCGCAAGATTGAACCCAAAGCTAAGCACTTGTCCCACTGCAAGAAAAACCAATCTAGTTGGCCAAACCAAATCGATAGTTCGAAGAGACTTGCAAACATATCAAATCATGCATATAAGAATTCAGAGGAGACTCTAATAATATTCATAGATAAGCTGATCATATATCCACAATTCATCGGATCTCAGCAAACACACTGCAAAAAAGTATTACATCGAATAGATTTCCAAGAACATCGAGGAGAACATGGTATTGAGAATCAAAGAGAGAGAAAAGGCCATCTAGCTACTAGCTATGGACCCATAGGTCTATGGTAAACTACTCACGCTTCATCGGAGAGGCTATGGTGTTGATGTAGAAGCCCTCCATGATCGAATCCCCCTCCGGCAGGACACTGGAAAAGGCCCCTAGATGGGATCTCATGGGTATAGAAGGTTGCGGTGGTGGAAAAGTGGTTTCATGGCTCCCTTGGAAGGTTTTAGGGTATTTGAGAATATATAGGCGGAAGAAATAGGCCGGTGGAGTCACGAGGGGCCCACAAGGGTGGGGGCGCGCCTCCCAACCTTTTGGTTGCCTCATGGCTTTCCTGGCATGGCTTTCCCTGGTTAAAAGCTGAGAAGGTTTGATTTATGTCGTCATGCACGCCCTTCATAAATCGAACCATCACCGAGGAAGTTCAAAGCTTTTGAGAGGGAAATCACCAATACTGAAGGGGAATCCAAATTTCCTTCCTAGTTTGTCATACGGTTTTTTCCAATGATCAACATACCACCTCAAATGCAACATGTTCGAATTTGACATTTTTCCGGGCTCATTTACCATATTTAGGGGATTATGTGCATTTTCTAGGCATTAATTATGCACATAATTCAAATTCAAACAATCGGTGCATTAAGAGGTGCACAAGATCGGTCTGGAAAAACCATGCTCGTGCTATTTAGTACATTCTCATGCCTTTTACAAGGAATGGGCAGATATTTCAAGGAAATGTGTGGTAATAGTCAACCATAAAGGTGTAGTTTACTGGGCTAACAATTATACAAAAATGAAATACATGCTTGGAAAACATGACGCCTGGTGTGGTGCCATGGTATGGCCTCAGCATGCCCTGGTAAAAATATGAGAATGTTTTCCTTATGTCATCATGCACGCCTTTCATAAATCATACCATCACCGAGGAAGTTTCATGGTTTCGAGGGGGAAATCACCAGGATTGAAGGGGTTCCGAATTTCCATTGTCCTTTTTCCATGAGTTTTTTCTATGATGAACATAGACCCTGCAAATCACCATGTTCAAATTTGGCACTTTTCTAGGTTCATTTGCCATATTTGGGGGATTATATGCATTTCCTAGGCATTAATGCACATAATTCAAGTTCAAACAATCTGTGCATGAAAGGGTGCACAAAAACAGCCTAGAAAACCATGCTTGTGCCATTTAGTAAATTCTCATGCCTTTTCAAGGAATGGACAGATATTTCGATGAAATGTGTGGCAATAGTCAACCACAAATGTTTGTCTGTTGGATTTTCAACTATAGAAAAAAATTAAATAAATACTTGAAAAACATGACGCCTCGCATGGTGCCATGGTATGACCTCACCATGCCCTGGTAAAAATTTGAGAAGGTTTGGCTTATGTTGTCATGCATACCCTTCATAAATCGAACCATCACCGAGGAAGTTCCATGCTTTCGAGAGGGAAATCACCAAGATTGATGGGGAATCCAAATTTCCGTCCTAGTTTGTCATTTAGTTTTTTCCCAACGATCAACATACCGCCTCAAATGCAACGTGTTCAAATTTGACATTTTTTCTGGCTCATTTATCATATTTATGGGATTATGTGCATTTTCTAGGCATTAATGCACATAATTCAAATTCGAACAATCGGTGCATGAGAAGGTGCACAAGAGCGGTCTGGAAAACCATGCTCATGTTATTTACTACGTTCTCATGAATTTTACAAGGAATGGGCAGATATTTCAAGGAAATGTGTGGCAATAGTCAACCATAAACGCGTCGTTTACTAGGTTAACAAATATAGAAAAATGAAATACATGGTTGGAAAACATGATGCCTGGCGGGGTGCCATGGTATGGCCTCATCATGCCCTAGTAAAATTTGAGAATTTTTTCTTTATGTCGTGAAGCACTCATTTCACAAATTGAACCATCACCGAGGAAGTTTCATGGTTTCGAGGGGGAAATCACCAAGATTGAAGGGGGATCCAAATTTCCTTTGTCCTTTGTCCACGAGTTTTTTTCTACGATGAACATACACCCTGCAAATCACAGTGTTCAAATTTCGCACTTTTCCGGGTTCATTTACCATATTTAGGGGATTGTGTGCATTTCCTAGGCATTAATGCACATAATTCAAGTTCAAACAATCGGTGCATGAAAGGGTGCACAAGAACGGTCTGGAAAACCATGCTCGTGCCATTTAGTAAAGTCTCATGCCTTTTACAAGGAAAGGACAGATATTTCGATGAAATGTGCGGCAATAGTCAACCACAAACGTTTGTTTATTGGGTTTTCAACTATAGAAAAAATGAAATAAATGCTTGAAAAACATGAGGCCAGGCATGGTGTGCCATGGTATGACCTCACCATGCCCTGGTAAAAATTTGAGAAGGTTTGGGTTATGTCATCATGCACGCCCTTCGTAAATCGAACCATCACCAAAGAAGTTCCATGCTTTCGAGAGGGAAATCACCAAGATTGAAGGAGAATCCAAATTTTCTTCATTCTTTGCCCTGGAGTTTTTTCTACAACGAACCACTACTGCAGGATGCTGCTAACGCGACACTACAATCACAGACCCTTTGACGAAACTGTGTGCGATGCAAGAATCGCAAACGGTGGTGTAAAAGAACCGTCAAAAAAGGTGCAAAATGTTTGCGATGGCGGAGCCATCAAACACGATTCAGATTTAAGTTGCGTGTGCGACCCAGGGCATACGGTTCAGTCCAATGAACTGTTTGCGATGAGGCAGAACAAAAGAAACAGGCAGCCTGATGAAGGCGTGTGCAAAATAGAGCATACAGTTCACTCGGATGAACTGTTTGTGATTAGGCAACACAAAAGAAACGGTCAGCCCGATCAAGGTGTGTGTGATTGAGGGCATATGCTTCAGAAGAATTAACTGTTTGCAATTAGGCAACAGAACACAAGAGGGTCAGCCAGATCAAAGTGACTGCGATGGATGGTATACACTTCACATGGATGAACTGTTTGCGATTAGGCACAACAAACTAAAACAGTTAGATAGATCAACGTGTGTGTGATATACGGGCACACACATTCTAATTAAAAGAAGCGTGCGCGATGGTAATAACGAGCGTGCACGGTTGTTGGAACAAGACGTGTGCTGGCATGGCCTATTGCGGTGCACCCTATGGTGCAAACGCCACATATTCGGCCGAGAAGGCGTACGTGCCCACATTACGCCTTCCGAGAATAGTGCCGCACTTATAACCGTCAGTAAATTTTGAGCATGCGTCCCATAACATTCCAAATTGCAAACCTATTCACACCAATCAAAACCTAAATGGTTTCCCACTTAGGAGCATATTACTACTCGGTTATAAAGACTACTGCTCCAAGATGACTGCACATTCCTCCTCAACTCCTCATCCAAAAAAACAAACAAGTCATTCATCATCGTTCCCTTGCGTCTGCCATGGCCAGCGTGAGTTCAGGGTCGAGAGATTGCCACCAGGGAGAGGCGAGCCTGGAAGCGGAAGCACGATAGATGTCTTGCCTCGCCGCAAAAGAAGCCAACATGTCCTGCCGCACGGTCGTAGCAGCAGAGAGGTCACACCGCGCCATCGAAGCAGCAGGAGGTCCCGCCATGTCGTCGATCCAGCAGACTGGTCCGGCCACGCCGCGGAAGCAGAAGAGATGTCCCGTAGTGCCGCAAATGCAGCAGAGATGTCCTCCTGTTTCGCGGTGGCCTGGGAAAATGTCTCACGGGCAGGACGGGACTCTTACAGGCGCATGCGTTCCCTCGTCCTTAGGCGGATGGATCAGATCTCCAGGTGGGCGAGGTTGTAGGATGACCTGAAAGCCTCCTTTGAACAGTCTACCGACGTCATCGAAAACTAAATGAGAGCAATGCGAAGCTCCGGGCCGAGCGCGACCTGCTGAGGGCAAAGATCGTCGGAAGTGTGGAGCAGCAGGAGTAGACCACTGCCTTATGGACGAGAATGCCATGCTGCGCAACGAGCGCAGAAGGCTGGCGAAGGAATCCATGGATGCTCTCAAGTAGCATCTTGAGGACAAGAAAGAGCTCGTCGCCGCTCGCCGCGGAGACTAGTAGTTCCCGTGGCCTGCAATAATGCATCAACAAAGTAGAGATCAGTGAACCAGATCGTTGTCTTCCTTCTTCTTTTTCCCTTGTGTATTTCAGGTGTTGCCGCATGTGGTTTATTTTAATTATGTTCCTAAATATGTAAGACAATTATTATCCACTGTCATCGTCCTTATATTCATCATGCTTATTATAAGTCGCAGTCGATGCTATATAGGTCCGTCGGATCTTGCATCAACATCCATGCAAAACTTTCCTTTTAGATTTTCATTTTTCTCTCTTAAATCTCAGTCCGGTGAGACATATAGCCACGCTGTAGAATAGGTGCTCGGGTGCCATTAATGGGGACATTGGGAGGGATGTGCGCGGCATGTAGCTGTTAAAGGGATCTCCTCCCGATGAGCACGCGCAGGGGTATGATCGCACGCCTCCCGTACTCAAATAGCTACCCCGCACGGCACCTCCTAGCCAATAAAAAAGGGGACGCGTGGCGGCATGTAATTGGTAAGTAGAACACCCACGGTTTCAATAATACTTGTGTTTCCGATTTGTAACGTGACAACACTTGTTCCAAAATGACTTTGTTGATTAGTAATGTGTGCACCTTGGCAAATCGGACAGAAAAATTACCACAGCATGTTGGTGCCATGTCATGACACCATGCCAAGTTTCATAATTTTCAGGCATGTTTTGGATTTACAGGAATTAAAAAACCAAGTTTCTCAATCTTTTCGGCCGAGCCACAACGCCCAGATGTTTGAATTTCATTCTCATCTCTTGCATAGGACCTACAAATTCACCCAAGGACACACATGTGGTTTTTTAAACAACTTTGGTGCACTGGAGCATGTGCTTGTAGTTCAAATTTGAATTATGCATATTAAATGTGCAGAAACTCAATTAATGTATAAAAAGTCCAAACAAACCGAGAATAATTTCAAATTTAGCACGATACTTCTATTTGGTCTAATCTGCCTTTGTAAAAAATTAAGGCGAGAGAAGGCAGTGTACGTATGTCGTTTCGCACACGAAGGTGGCACGTTCCCTCTCGGAACAACGAGCCTTCTTGATGGAAGCTCCGGTTTGCAAGAAGCTTACACCAAAGCTTGTCCCAATTCGGCCAAAAAAATACCATAGCATGTCGGTGCCATGTCATGACACCGTGCCAAGTTTCATGATTTTCAGGCCTGTTTTGTATTTACAGGAATTAAAAAACCAAGTTTCTCAATCTTTCCAGGCGAGCCACGACGCCCAGATGTTTGGATTTCATTCCCATCTCTTGCATGGGACCTAGAAATTCACCCAAGGACACACATGTGGTTTTTCGAACAACTTTGGTGCACTAAAGCCTGTGCTTGTAGTTCAAAATTGAATTGTGCACATTAAATGCGCAGAAACTCAATTAATGTATAAAAAAGGCCAAACGAACCCGGAATAATTCCAAAATTTAGCATGATACTTCTATTTGGTCTAATCTACCTGTGTAAAAAAATTAAGGTGGGAGAAGGCAGTGTACGTATGTCGCTTCACACACGAAGGTGGCACATTCCCTCTCGGAACCACGAGCCTTCTTGAAGGAAGCTATGGTTTGCAAGAAGCTTACACCAAAGCTTGTCCCAATTCAGCCAAAAAAATTACCACAGCATGTTGGTGCCATGCCATGACACCATGCCAAGTTTCATGATTTTCAGGCGTGTCTTGGATTTACAGGAATTAAAAAAACAAGTTTCTCAATCTTTCCGGGCGAGCTACGATGCCCAGATGTTTGAATTTCATTTCCATCTCTTGCATAGGACCTATAAATTCACCCAAGGACACACATGTGGTTTTTCAAACAACTTTGGTGCACTGGAGCCTGTCCTTGTAGTTTAAATTTGAATTATGCACATTAAATGTGCAGAAACTCAATTAATGTATAAAAAGGGCAAACGAACCTCGAATAATTCCAAAATTTAGCACGATACTTCTATTTGGTCTAACCTGCCAGTGTAAAAAAATTAAGGCGGTTGAAGGCAGTGTACGTATGTCGGTTCGCACATGGAGGTTACACGTTCCCTCTTGGAACCAAGAGCCTTCTTGAGGGAAGCTCCGGTTTGCAAGAAGCTTACACCAAAGCTTGTCCCAATTAGGCCAAGAAAAATTACTCAAACATGTTGGTGCCATGTCATGATACCATGCCAAGTTTCATGACTTTCAGCCGTGTTTTGGATTTACAGGAATTAAAAAAACCAAGTTTCTCAATCATTCTGGCAGACCCACGACGCCTAGATGTTTAAATTTCATTCCCATTTCTTGCATGGGACCTATAAATTCACCCAAAGACACACATGTGATTTTTCAACAAACTTTGGTGCTTTGGAGCATGTGCTTGTAGTCCAAATTTGAATTATTCACATTAAATGCCCAAAAACTCAATTAATGCATAAAAATGCCAAATGAACCCAGAATAATTCCAAATTTAAACACGACACTCATGTAATAGTTGCATGTTCAATGTATGTCAATGTTCTAGCAATTCAAACACCATCCTTTCCCTCCGTAACACCATTTTGTCTTTCAAAACATAATGAAAAAAATCAGGTATACCACAAACAGTTTACTAGAAATAATCATGTGGGATGCGATATAAAATATCTGGCGCACCGTCTTGTCTGGCTTGCACAGGAAGCTTCATCGTCTATAGCCCACCGCCCTCGCTTGAACCACACTTGCGCGCTAGTTTCTTGCGGCACCGAGCGAAATTTTTTTGCCACCACAGAAATATCTATCTCCCCGCCCCTCCCTCCTACCAAAAGCCACATTTCCATTGTTACTCCTTGCTTTCCAATTTCAAACCTTCACGGCTGCTTACTGGCAGCTCAGCCTCCTTCTTCTTGCAGCGCCGCCTCCTTGCCGGCTACCCTTCTTCTTGCAGCGCCGCCTCCTCGCCGGCGACCCTTCTTCTTGCAGCGCCGCCTCCTCGTCGGTGACCCTTCTTTTTGCTGCGGGGCCTCCTCTCCGCCGACCCTTCTTCTTGCTGCGCGGCCTCGTCAATATGGTCAGGTAATCCACACCCCACCCACACCATCCTCCTCCTTTCCCGTCCCACATGCCCCGACCGATGGAGTGACACCTTCCACCGAAATCACTGCCCCCTCCTCCAATTAAGCGCCGCCCACAGCCATTTTGCATGCAGTATAACATGGAGCTCAGTAGCATGCGGCCGCACGCGCGAACAAGGTCGCTATGGCTTCATGCGTGTCAACCGCCAGATCTTGGAGGACCACCTCGTCTTCGAGGCCACCGTCGACACCGCCACGCGGTTGTCTACTTTAAAATACAGTTTGTGATGTTTTCTCGAGGCCACCGCTAGTGCCTTCTAGTGATTTGTCCTTTGTAATGTTAATATGCAATCTGATGTTCAGTTAACAGTTTGGTCCTCTGAAATGTAATGTTCAGTTCACACTTTGGTCCAATAATTGCTACATTTCATAGTACCGTTCTCAAGTATTCTTTGTTTTGTAACTGTCTTATCTTCTAGTACAAGTTTCTATTCTGCAATGTCGTGCTCAGTTAACTATTTTGGTTCATTTGGTCTGTTGTCCATTTAACTATTTGGTTTAGTTCTGCAATTTGATTTTCATTTGCTGTGGGTACAATTTTGTATTGTTATGCATGTGACACCAATCGAATTTGGTTGTACCTAATACATATTCTACTGATAGTATGGCAACTCCCAGTTGACCTGATCAAAATCTTCCTTATGTGTGTTGCAGGGAAACAATGGGGGACACTGCGGTATACCATCGAGGTTTGTTCAAGCAGGGTCCTTTGGCTAATAGCACATTATTGTGCAGTTGCAGGAATCATTCTGATATTTAGGTTTCTTACAATTTGGTCTTGCACATGTAGGTCCTACAGTCAGAGGGTTAGACCCACTCACTACTGCAGGATGCTGCTAACACGACACTACGATCAGAGACCCTTCAAGAAACTGTGTGTGATGCAATAATCGCAAATAGTGGTGTATGAAAACCGTCAAAAAAGGTGAAAACGTTTGCGATGGAGGATGCATCAAACACAGTTCAGATTTTAGTTGCGTGTGCGATGAAGGGCATACGGTTCAGTTCAATGAACTGTTTGCGATGAGGAGGAACAAAAGAAACGGGCAGCCAGATGAAGGCGTGTACGATACACAACATACGGTTCACTCGGATGAACTGTTTGTGATTAGGCAACACAAAAGAAACGGGCAGCCAGATGAAGGTGTGTGCGATATATAGCATACGGTTCACTCGGATGAACTATTTGTGATTAGGCAACACAAAAGAAACGGCCAGCCAAGTCAAGGTGTGTGCGATATACAGCATGCGGTTCACTCAGATGAACTGTTTGTGTTGACACAAGAGAACAGAAACGGTTCAACTTAACAAGATGTGTGTGTGTTGTTCGATGGGATTGCATGCGGTTCACTCGGCCGTTGTCGTCAGTATGTGACCTCTGTGGCAATTGTTCGCTCCCCAGGTGCCTCTTCGTCTACCGTGGCAACCATCCACTGACTCTTCGCCTTTCCCTCTCGATTTGGAACTATTGTCGCACACTAGCTCTCCCTCCCTTCTCCATTTGCCTTCAGCCTTCCTTCTGCCATTGTCTGATCGTCTTCTCCATGGAGGGAACAAGCCAGAAATGACCCTGTTATTCTTGCCCCGATCTGAATGATGGCGCAGTGGAGGAACTCATTGATCAGTGTGACATCATCACCTCAGCTAGCATGGCAGGTTCGTTCAAGACCATTCTTGACTCAACTAATAACATCATTACAAGCAACCAAAGGGTCCATGTGCGGTTTGATCTCCCCTATCTTGTTCGCCATGACCCTGCCGACTGGCGCGTGGATGACGGAAGCCTCGCCTTGTGCAAGTTGATGCCACTCGACAATGATACAAGTGATGTTAAGATGTCATCCCTTGAGGGCAAGGCTTGGGCAGGCGCAAATGAAGATTGGGTTGTTTATATTGGGTACAATTGCGAGTGGGAACTTGTGAATGTCTACACTCTTCACTGGATTCCACTTCCAAAAAACTCAGACTGCCTAGAGGTTGAGCACACACATGATCTACATGAGTTCAAATACGATCATGGTAACTGTCGTCTATGAAAGATAGCAATTTGTTGAGTTCCCAACCGCTCTTGGGATTACATGAACTATGAAGTTGTTGTTATCTTCGACAAGCTTGTTGCCTTCCTTACTTCCACGCCTCGATGGATATTGCTCAAAAATCAATTTATGTACATGGATGAGTACTGTGATGCAATTCAATGTGAGGGTCTTGTGTTTGCTGCCACCACTCGTGGCACTGTTTTTGCATGGAATCATCATGCTTTCGGTACGTTTGTCTTCCACCGTAATTATAATTGTTTCATCCACATGCATGCGGGTAAGCTAGTTTCCCTTTACTAATTATTTAACCTTCTTGTGTCTCCAAGGTCCTGTGAACATTCCACCAGCTATACTTGAAAATTTTTATAACCAAGGGGGAGATGATGATGATGATGATCACAAGCAGGACCCATATATTCAGTGGCGCCTGGCAACTTATTCCGATGGATCACCTCTTATTGTCTGTATACGGGGCACTGCTAATGTTACTAAGGAAGCAGGTGTCGTCTTGTATGCTCGCACTCTCCGAACCTATTCCAACATCCATTGCAGGGTATTCGGGATGGATACTAGTGTACTAGCACCAACACCTTCTCCCTGGTTCAGTATTGAAAGTCTTGGAGGAAACCCACTCTTCCTTGGACAAAACTATCCAATGATGGTGGAAGGCGATCCAGCTGCTATTGACACAACATTACTACCATTTATGAGAAGCAACTGTATCTATACCTCGGACATTGCTATGCTTCCCTATCCCAATATGGGTATTGAAATAGGCCGCTTCAACCTAGATGTTCAGTCATGCATTGGTCTCGAGATTGACAGTAGCTGGCCTGTAACACCCACGATGCGGCTATATCTCCCACGTGTCGAAGCACGACTTAGAGGCATAATCGCATTGTAGGCAATGTCGCAAGAGGGGTAATCTTTACACATCCCATCTACTGAATAAGGAAAGAAGTACATAGTTGGCTTACAATCGCCACTTCACACAATAGCATAAATATATCATTACAATCATCCAGATACAATCAAGGTCCGACTATGGAACCAAAATAAAGACAACCCCAAATGCAGAATGTCCCCGATCGCCCCAACTGGGCTCCACTACTGATCGTCTAGAAAGGAAACGTAGTATCACCCTGAGTCCTCATCAAACTCCCACTTGAGCTCAGTCGAATCTCCTGGAATGGTATCATCGGTCCCTGCATCTGGTTTTGGAAGGAATCTGTGAGTCACGGGGACTCAGCAATCTCACACCCTCGCGATCGAAACTATTTAAGCTTATAGGTAGGGTAAAAGGTATGCGGTGGAGCTGCGGCAAGCTCTATAATATATGGTGGCTAACATACGCAAAAGAGAGCGAGAAGAGAAAGGCAAGACACGGTCGAGAAACTATGATCAAGAAGTGATCCTAGAACAACCTACGTTCAAGCATAACACGAGACCGTGTTCTCTTCCCGGACTCTGCCGAAAAGAGACCATCATGGCCACACACTCTGTTGATTCATTTTAATTAAGTTAAGTTTCAAGTTATCTACAACCGGACATTAACAAATTCTCATCTGCCCATAACCGCGGGCACGGCTTTCAAAAGTTCAAATCCCTGCAAGGGTGTCTCAACTTAGCCCATCACAAGCTCTCATGGTCAACGAAGGATATTCCTTCTCCCAAGACAACCCGATCAGACTCGGAATCCCGGTTACAAGACATCTCGACAATGGTAAAGCTAAACCATCAAAGCCACCCGAATGTGCCGACAAATCCCGATAGGAGCTGCACATATCTCGTTCTCAGGGGACACTGAATTGTCCAAACTTCCGGTAGGCCAGCCCAGAGTTGCCCCTGGTGGCCACCTGCGGCTGACAAGTTGGACCAACGCGTAGAGGAGCACTGGCCCGGGGGTTTAAAATAAAGATGACCCTTGAGTCCGCGGAACCCAAGGGAAAAAGAGGCTAGGTGGTGAATGGTAAAACCAAGGTTGGGCCTTGCTGGAGGAGTTTTAATCAAGCCGAACTGTCAAGGGGTTCCCATTATAACCCAACCGTGTAAGGAATGCAAAGTCAAGGAACATAACACCGGTATGACGGAAACTAAGGCGGCAAGAGTGGAACAAAACACCAGGCATAAGGCCAAGCCTTCCACCCATTACCAAGTATATAGGTGCATTAAAATAGACAAGATATAATAATGATATCCCAACAATAAACATGTTCCAACAAGGAACAAACTCCAATCTTCACCTGCAACTAGCAATGCTATAAGAGGGGCTGAGCAAAGCGGTAACATAGCCAAACAACGGTTTGCTAGGACAAGGTGGGTTAGAGGTTTGAGATGGAAATATGGGAGGCAAGATAAAGCATGTGGATGGTATCATAGCATAGGCATAGCAATAGAGCGAGCATCTAGCAAGCAAAGATAGAAGTGATTTCGAGGGTATGGTCATCTTGCCTGCAAAGTTCTCCGAGTTGACGTAAGCTTGATACTCATAAATGTTCTCAATGGGTTCCTCGATCACATACTCCTCTCCCGGCTATACCCAAAGCAAGAACACAAGCAAACGGAGACACAATCAACCACGGTGCAATGCACAAGCAACATGATGCAAAGCATGGCATGATATGCGGGATGTGATATGCGATGCATATGCATGTTTCGGAAAGGAAAGATTGAACCTGGCCTCAACTTGGAAAACCAAGAGTGCCGCTGGAAATATGAGTTGATTTTGGTCGAAATTGATATAAAGATCACCGGAATCGGATGCACGGTTTGCAAATGACAAGCAAGACAAATATGGCACCGATCTGCGATTAACAGCATGAGGCCATCTAAATGCATCAAGAACAACAAGCTACTGCACTCTAACATAACAACAAAGAACATGGCAGTGATCCACTCAAGATGCTTGACAAAAGATGAACACTGAGCTACGGCTAATTCACTCAATAGCAGGTTCAAACAAGCATGACAAAAGTGCAAACGATATCAGGTTACATACTTAGTGAAAATAACATGGCAGGAATTTAACATCAGGAAGCAATGTTTAGAGCAAGATAACAACATGCTAGAGGAACATAACATGGAAAAACAAGACACGGTATGAAGCTACTCAAAGCATACAACAAAAGTCCCTTACAGACCATGAGCCGAAAGGGATCAGAAAATAAAATGGCAACCATGTGAACATAGCAACTTTCGATAACAGATTTAGACTTAGTAGAAAACAAGAACATGGCAAAACAGATTCACGTAGGCATGTTTACGAGCTCGATGCACTCACCACAAGGCATTGCATGACAAACTGAGCATACACCCAGCAAGTAGACATGTCATAGAAGCTAAACATGGCAAGAACAACCTCATAGCATGCACGGATCAACTACAACAACCTCGGCAAAATTGCTTAACATGTAAACAATCTGCCAGGAACATTTTATAGCAAAAGTAGAGCAAGATTGAGTCATGCCAGCGTGCTCCATAATTGCAAAAAAAGACACGGATGGATAGAGCACAACAATATCTCAAAATGATCCTTACTGAACATGCTCAAAAGAGGCATGGATCACTCTGTAGCAACATGAATACATGGCATAAAAATATTATCAGGGAAAAGACTTGGAAGATTTCTATGTCCCTGAAATCAGCAATATCACGAGAGCTACTTTGCATGCTTGTGCTAGTCACCACAAAGATCACAAAAATACATGGCATACACCCCTATAAAGATGGCATGGCATACTTCAAAACACGTGTAGGGCTCAAGTTCATAGGAGGAGCACATTAATCATGGCAAAAATGACAAATGTCCAAACTCTGCTAAGAATCTGAAACTAACATTGCATAGCACTCTTGCAACAGCATTTAGGGCATCAAGATGAGCTCAAATGAACAAGTTGCATTGGAATGAAATGAATTAATCATCGAGACGAACAATTTGATATGCTACACGCCCAAAACGGACCCACGGATGCAAAGTTATTGCATGATGAAATATGCTAAAAGTTACTGGGACTTAGGGAAAAAACGAAGCCAACCTCCCAGATCTGGATCTAGGGTTCGTGCACGCGTCTCGAGGTTCGCCGGAATAGTACGCCGGAGTTCGGAGGGGAGCTCGCCGGAGTTGCGGGATGGAGCTCGCCGGTGTGGGAGGAATCGGGACGCCGGCGATGATGGACGGGGAGGCCGGCGAGGTGGCCAGCGTGGCGAGGGCGCGACGACTCCGGGCCGGATGCGTGCGGCGGCGGGGCGGTGTTGGTGCGCGGCGGCCGGAGCGAGGGGTCGCCGGCGCAGAGGAGGAAGGCGAGGCGCGCGGGGCGCGAGCTTCTGGCGGCGGGGACGCCCAGGCGGCGGGGCGCGCCGCACCGGGCCGGGAGGGCCGCAGTTGGCCTCCGGCGGGCCCGCGCAGGCGACACGGAGAGGCGGCGGGTCCGAGTGGCGACGTGGCGGTGGGGGATTGGGCTCGGGGCGGCGCAGGCTGATGTGTCACGATTTGATTGGCCGGGGTGACGTGTCCAGCGGACACGTTCGGCGCGGGCGGACTTGTTCGGTGGTGCGATTTGATTGGCCGGGGTGACGCGTCCAGCGGACACGTCAGGCACGGGCGGACTTGTTCGGTGGCGCGAGGTGGAAGGAGACTAGGGTTAGGGGTGGAAATGATCCGAGATTTTCGGGGAAGATGCTTTTTTATAGGTAGAGGGAGCTAGGAGGCTCCAAATTGAGCACGGTTTTCGGCCACGCGATCGTGATCGAACGACCGAGACGATGGAGGGGTTTAGGTGGGTTTTTAGCCACTTTGGAGGGGTGTTGGGCTGCAACACACACGAGGCCTTTACAGTTCCTCGGTTAACCGTTGGAGTATCAAACGAAGTCCAAATGGCATGAAACTTGACAGGCGGTCTACCGGTAGTAAACTAAGGCCGCTTGGAAAGTTTCGGTCCAATCCAAAAACGTTTAACACCCGCACACGAAAAGAGGTAAAAGGGGATGCCAGAGGACATAGTAGCACCGGAATGCAAAACGGACAACGGGGAAAATGCTCGGATGCATGAGACAAACACGTATGCAAATGTGATGCACATGATGACATGATATGAGATGCATGAAAAAGACAAAAGCAACACGAAGACAAAGCCCGACAACGAGGAAATATCATAAATTAGTGCCGGAAATGGCAAGAGTTGGAATACAAATATGGTAGGTTACATATGGGGCGTTACATGGCCCTTCCCAGAGAATCACTTCTGGTTCAAAGCAAGCGTTTCCAATGCCGACGAGTGGTTGAGCTGAAGTTCATTTTATCGCTTTGTTATTTGTTGTGTGAGAAAAACTTTACTAGAATGTTTTGTTGGAAATGATCTATAATCCAACGTGTATCCTCGTTGTCGTTGTGGGTTGATGACTTGTTGTATGTAATCAATGGTACATTTGCATATGCGTCCATCAACTCATGCCTGCTAGTGGTGTCCTTATGAACAGTGCTAGTGATTTTAGTTGTATCTTTGTTTTCGTTGTGGGTTGATGACTTGTTGTATGTAATCAATTGTTTGTACGTGGTTGCACACGGGTCACGCAAAACAACCGTTTGCGTTGAAGGGATGCAAAAATCCTGCTCGGCACATTTTCCCTTGGCTTCCTGGGGAAGCTGTCAGTTTGCATACAGGTGTTCTAACTACAACGTTTGCTATGAGTGTTTTATATTTAAAAATCGTTGATGTTTTTTTAAAAAGAAAATCATTTGATAAGTCTGTACATTAAGAGAGAAAAATGCAAGTTCATTCAAACCATATCTTTCATTCAGTCACACTGCGAATTTATATTTATATGATCAAGAATTCGAGATACAATATTAAACCACCAAAAAACTATTTCCAGCGGTGGCGGAGGCGGCGTGCCGCACCGTCGTTGTCATTGTTGTCCTCTGGGACGCCATTGTTGAAGTCTTCAAGGCAGCACAAAATATTCTTCACTTGTAAATCAAACATCATGTCGCTGCGCGATCGACGGGCGGGTCACGGGAGGACGGCAACTGGTGCCGCTGAGAGGTAGCGGTCGATGGCAGCGTCGCATGCCGCTGAGGGGGGGCACACGGGCACGGGCGCGGCGGGTGCAGCCAAACGCACTGGGACCGACGCAGCGGTGGGTGGAGTGGCGCGCACGGGTGCGGTGGGTGCAGCCAAACGCACAGGGGCCGGTGCCACGGTGGGTGGAGGGGCGCGCACGTTCACGGGCGCTGGCGCTGGCATGTACATGAGATCGCGTGGGTCCATGGAGACCTTGCTGACGCCCGCGGCTTCCAGCTCTGCGATAGTGCTCGGCGACCAACCCATCAATGCTACGGGGATGGTCGCCGAAGCGGGCGCGGGGATGGGTGCTAGGACAGGAGCGGGGGCAGCAACCGTCGCAGCCAGCTCGTTCTGGGCCATGTCCATGAGGCCCCATTCCTCCATATTTTCTATCTCCTCTGGCTCGGAGTCGACTTCACCAAACTTGAAGACTAGTTGCAGATGATCATTCTGCGCCATGGCGGTGGAGGTTTGCAGGGGGGGAGGCAAAGAGTAAGGCCGCCCGTATTAAACAACGGCTCGGGCGCCATTAATGGAGAGGAAGGCGGGCAGCCATGGAAGTCAAAGGGCTTGCTTCCCAGTGAGCATGCATAGCGTACAACTCGCACGCTTAAAGATGAGCCTTCGCATTGGAGGACATCTTGCACGCCTCTCGGTCAGCCTGCGCACCGGACTGTGCTCGCACGCCTCCTGTTCAGTCAAGGTCAAGTAGCTGTCCGCACGGCACCTCCTACAACCATTAAAACCAAGACACGTGGCATCACGTGAAAGGTTAACAGAACGCACATGGTTTGAATTATACAAATGTTTGAGATATTAAAGTGGCAGCTATTTTTTCGAAATGCCTCTGTTGGCTGTCATTATTCGAGTGCGCCTTCTCTCAAAATGGACACGAAAAATACCACATCATGTTGGGTGCCATTCCATGATAGCATGCCAAGTTTCATGAATTTCAGACGTGTTTTGGATTTACTAGAATTTAAAAACCAGGCATCTTAATGTTTTGTTAGTAATCAACGGCGCCCCGGTGTTTGAATTTCATTCCCATCTCTTGCATGGGACCTAGAAATTCACCCAAGGACACAGATTAGATTTTTCAACCAACCTTAGTGCATTGGAGAATGTGCATGCAGTTCAAATTTGAATTACGCACATAAATGCATTGAAAACTCAGTTAATGCATAAAAATGTCCAAACGAACCCCAAAAAATCCCAAAACTTGACACAACACTCCTGTTATTCTATGTTGACATGAGAATTTCTATTGAAATCAACAAGAGGCAATGGATATCGTTTCGTCCCCAAAGGTGGGACGTTCCCTACCGAAACCATCATGCTTGTTGTGAGAAGCTCTGGTTTGTGAGAAGCATATATCCAAACCTACTCCAAATGGGACAAATTTTTTAACACGGCATGTTGATCCCGCTCCATGATAGCATGCCAAGTTTCATGAATTTCATACGAGTTTTGGATTTACTAGAATTTAAAAACCAGGCATATCAATGTTTTGCCAGCAATCAACAGTGCCCTGGTGTTTGAATTTTATTCCCATCTATTGCATGGGACCTAGAAATTCACCCAAGGACACACATGTGATTTTTCAACCAACCTTAGTGCATTGGAGCATGTGCTTGTAGTTCAAATTTGAATTATGCACATAAAATGCCTAGAAAACCCAGTTAATGCATAAAAAAGGCCAAACGAACCCTGAAAAATTCCAAGATTGAACACAATACTCCTCTTGTTCTATGTTGACATTAGAAATTTTTTGAAAGCAATAAGAGGCAACGGATATTGTCCCGTCCCCAAAGGTGGTACGTTCCCTATCGAAACCATCATGCTTGTTGTGAGAAGCTCTGGTTTGTGAGAAGCTTATACCCGAACCTGCCCCAAATGGGACAAAATTTTCACCATGACATGTTGATGCCGCTCCATGATAGCATGCCAAGATTCATGAATTTCATATGAATTTTGGATATAGTAGAATTTAAAAACCCGGAATCTCAATGTTTTGCCGGCAATCAACAGTGCCCTGGTGTTTGAATTTCATTCCCATCTCTTGCATGGGACATAGAAATTCACCCAAGGACACACATGTGATTTTTCAACCAACTTTGGTGCATTGGAGCATGTGCTTGTAGTTCAAATTTGAATTATGCACACAAAATGCGTAGAAAACCCAGTTAATGTATAAAAAAGGCCAAACAAACCCCGAAAATTCCAAGATTGAACACAACACTCCTGTTGTTCTATGTTGACACTAGAAATTTTCTGAAAGCAATAAGAGGCAACGGATATCGTCCCGTCACCAAAGGTGGTACGTTCCCTATCGAAACCATCATGCTTGTTGTGAGAAGCTCTGGTTTGTGAGAAGCTTATACCCGAACCTGCCCCAAATGGGACAAAAATTTCACCACAGCATGTTGATGCCGCTCCATGATAGCATGCCAAGTTTCATGAATTTCAGACGAGTTTTGGATTTACTAGAATTTTAAAACTAGGCATCTCAATGTTTTGCTGGCAATCAACAGTGCCATGGTGTTTGAATTTCATTCCCATCTCTTGCATGGGACCTAGAAATTCACCCAAGGACACACATGTGATTTTTAAACCAACTTTGGTGCATTGGATCATGTTCTTGTAGTTCAAATTTGAATTCTGCACATAAAATGCCTAGAAAACCCAGTTAATGTATAAAAAAGGCCAAACGAACCCCGAAAAATCCATTCCCATTTCTTCCATGGGACCTAAGCATGCACTGAAGGACACCGATTTGATTTTTCAACCAATCTGTATGCACCGGAGCATGTGCATGTAGTTTAATATTGAATTGTGCACCTGAAATGGCTAGAAAACTAGTTTAATGTATCAAATGTCCAAACGAACCCTAAATAATTCCAATTCTTTTATGACACACATACAGTCACATGTTCACTGCAGATAAAAGGTCTAGCAATTCAAACACCATCCATTGCCGCTGTGACCTCATTTTGTAATTCAAATCAAGTAGATCCCACAAAATTTATTCTCACCAACCGTGTGAGATGTAGTACAAAATATCTTGGAGCACCGTCGGTGTATAGTACGCCTATGGCTTACGCGAGAAGGTGCGTCGGGTATAGTCCACAGCCGGCATGTCAAGCACACTAGCTCACTCCCCCAAAACTCCCGCCTCTGCATCCCTCGCAATCTCGAAAATATCTACCGCCTGGAAGGTTTTAATGTTTGATAGCACACAATTAGTATGTGCGGACCGTGTGCGATGTCTGTTACTCCCGCTCTGCTTCAGTCCCTTGATTCACATTTTCAGTAGCCCCGGCATTTTAATCCCGCCTCTGTATCCCTCGCAATCTCAAAAATATCTTCTCGCCCTTGATCCAAATTTTCAGTAGCCCCACCTTGTTACTCCCGCCTAGTAAAATTTTCAATTGCCGCAGTATTTCCTCTAACACAACCTCCGCTCACGCAGACACACACAACTCTTGAAACCATTGGTAGGTCGCCGTCATCGCCGGCATCTCCATCCTCAACCTATGCCTGTGTGCCGGGGAGCTCGAGTAGCCAATGGCCAAAAAGAGGTTTATCGCGGCCTTTTCGCTCGACGTCGGCGAGGTGGCCGTCAAGGTGTCCCCGTCGTCCTCTGCGGGCCTGATCCGCCGGCGCCGGTCCCCCGATTCGCCCGCCGTTGCACCCCTATGCCGGTTCGAGGACTTCCCCGTCCTCCCCCGGACTCGGCAGCCAACGAAGTCCTACTTCGGGGTCCGGTAGCGGCGGTGGGGGACCTGGGTCACCGAGATTACAGATCAAGAGACCCACACCCGCCGGTGGCTCTGTAGCTTCCACACGGCCGAGCTCGCGGCCAAGGACTATGACCGCTGGCAGCTCCGCTACCACGGCGCGGCGGCTAGGCTCAATTTCCCCTTCGGCACATGTTCGGTCCACCTTGTTCCATGGGAGCCAGGGGTGGTGAGCTCGGCTATGGCGCAGGAGGACCGCGAGGCGTGGGAGTGTCTCGAGGCCGAGGCAGCCGACGAGGCCTACATGCAAGAGCTCTGCCGGAAGCACCCGAAGCTCGTGGAGGCGGAGCGGGCGATCTTTGCCAGTGCGGAGGGCGGCGTGGTTATCGCGCTCTCCTCCGGTGACGAGGTCGAAGGCGGCGAGGACGACGACGCGGAGGGCGGCGAGTGAGGGAGTCATGGACTAAGGGGTCCTTGGGCGTCCGGCCTGTTGGACATGGGTCGGAGCCAGACTGATGGGCCGTAAGGATACAAAGATCAAAGACTCTACCCGTGTCCGGATAGGACTCCTTGGCGTGGAAGGCAAGCTTGGCGACCAACTATGAAGATTCCTTTCTCTGTAACCGACTTTGTGTAACCCTAGATCCCTCCCGTGTCTATATAAACCGGAGGGCTAGGTCCGTAGATAGGCCGAATCCTCATAATCATAGCCGGACTAGACTTTTAGGGTTTAGTCATCATGATCTGGTGGTAGATCAACTCTTGTAATACTCATATTCATCAAGATCAATCAAGTAGGGCGTACGGTATTACCTCCATAGAGAGGGCCCGAACCTGGGTAAAACATTGTGTCCCTCATCTCATGTTACCATTGATCCTAGACGCGCAGTTTGGGACCCCCTACCCGAGATCCGCCAGTTTTGACACCGACATTGGTGCTTTCATTGAGAGTTCCACTGTGCTGTCCTCAAAAGGTTCGATCGCTCCTTCAATCATCTACAATGATGTTGTCCAAGGGGAGGTCTTCCTCCCCGGACAGATCTTCGTGTTCGGCAGCTTCACACTGCGGGCCAACTCGCTTGGCCATCTGGAGCAGATCGACAGCTATGCCCCTGGCCGTCAGGTCAGATTCAGGAGCATGCACTACGTCGCGGATATCCGCGGAGACTTGATCTTCGACGAATTCGATACCACGACAATCGCTCCTCGTCGCCTCGGTGAACATGACTTAGATCTGTCATCGGGCCATACCCAGAAAATTGCACCTGTAGCTGCTCTGGCCTTAGATCTGGAGCAGGTCGCGCCACCCGAGGACAGGAAGCTCAACCTCGCCACGAAGGCCGTAGACTCCACGGTGTTGGAGCTGCACACAGACCTAACCTCTAGTAATGCATGTGTCACCGGAACCTCGGGCTCGTTTCCTCTTAAAGGTTCCAAACTATGTGCGTCTGCGCATGCCGAGCAAGATCGGTTATCGATCGCCCAATTCAGCACCGTAGACATCTTCCAGCACTCACCCTTGGGAGATGTGTTGAATTCATTTAAAAATCTATCCTTAGCGGGGGATCCATAGCGGAACTATATCCGGTTCGAATTAGAAGCTGATGACAGGGAATTTCACTCCCAATCCGCCACCCACTTTATAGCCACTGTCGAAGACCTAACTGACAGGCTCGATTACGGCTCCGATGACATCAACGGTATGGACGACAACACCGGAGAAGAAGAGGCCTAGGACCCGCCGTTCACCGGACGCTGGACGGCCACTTCCTCGTATGTTGTATACATGGTGAATGCACCAAAGGAGAACAGCGGCGATGACAAAGAAGATCCAGTTGAGGATAAACCTCCTGAGACACAATCAAAACGCCGACGTCAGTGACGCCACTCTAGGTCACGCCGCAGTAAAGATAGCAACACCGGCACAGGAGAAGGTAACACTTCGAAAGGTGCCAAAGACAATGAAGACCCCGTTGACGCAGCTACCGAACAGGATGAACAGGAAGATGGGCAGGTTAGCCCTGGTAAACAGGCCACACACTAGGACTAGGAGGACAGTAATTATCTTTCGCTCTCAGAGGATGAGGCGAGCCTTGGCACCGAGGATTTCATCGTGCCTGAGGAACCTCTTGAGCAGGAGTGCTTCAAGCGCCAGCTAATAGCCACTGCAAGGAGCCTGAAAAAGAAGCAGCAGCGGCTTCAAGCTAAACAAGATGTGCTCAACGATAAATGGACCGATGTCCTAGCAGCCGAAGAATACGGCCTCGAGCATGATAACCCACACGTATAGGGGATCGCAATAGTTTTCGAGGGTAAAGTATTCAACCCAAATTTATTGTTTCGACACAAGGGGAGCCAAAGAATACTCTCAAGTATTAGCAGCTGAGTTGTCAATTCAACCACACCTGGAAACTTAGTATTTGCAGCAAAGTATTTAGTAGCAAAGTAATATGATAATAGTTGTCATGGTAGCAAAAGGTAACAATAGTAAAAGTAATGTTTTTGGTATTTTGTAGTGAAGATAGCAATAGCAACGAGAAAGTAAGTAAGCGAAGAACAATATATGGAAAACTCATAGGCAATGGATCGGTGATGGAGAATTATGCCGGATGCGGTTCATCATGTAACAGTCATAACCTAGGGTGACACAAAACTAGCTCCAGTTCATTGATATAATGTAGGCATGTATTCCGAATATAGTCATACGTGCTTATGGAAAAGAACTTGCATGAAATCTTTTGTCCTACCCTCCCGTGGCAGCGGGGTCCTTACGGAAACTAAGGGATATTAAGGCCTCCTTTTAAAAGAGTACCGGAATAAAGCAATAACACATAGTGAATACATGAACTCCTCAAACTACGGTCATCACCGGTAAGTATCCCGATTATTGTCACTTCGGGGTTAATGGATCATAACACATAATAGGTGACTATAGACTTGCAAGATAGGATCAAGAACACTCATATATTGATGAAAACATAATAGGTTCAGATATGAAATCATGGCTGTCGGTGTCAAAACCGGCGGATCTCGGGTAGGGGGTCCCGAACTGTGCGTCTAGGCCGGATGGTAACAGGAGGCAGGGAACACTTTGTTTTACCCAGGTTCGGGCCCTCTCGATGGAGGTAATACCCTACTCCTGCTTGATTAATATTGATGATATGGGTAGTACAAGAGTAGATCTACCACGAGATCAAGGAGGCTAAACCCTAGAAGCTAGCCTATGGTATGATTGTTGTGTATGGAGTTGATTGCCTACGGACTACAACCCTCCGGTTTATATAGACACCGGATAGGGTTAGGGTTACACAGAGTCGGTTACAATGGTAGGAGATCTTGAATATCGCATCTCCAAGCTTGCCTTCCACACCAAGGAAAGTCCCATCCGGACATGGGACGAAGTCTTCAATCTTGTATCTTCATAGTCCAGGAGTCTGGCTGAAGGTATAGTCCGGCTACCCGAACACCACCTAATCCAGGACTCCCTCAGTAGCCCCTGAACCAGGCTTCAATGACGATGAGTCCGGCGCGCAAATTGTCTTCGGCATTGCAAGGCGGGTTCCTCCTCCAAGTCCTTCGTAGAAGATTGAAAACACCAAGAGTAGTGTCCGGTTCTGCAAAATAAGCTTCCACATACTGCCATAGAGAGAATAATACTAACCAAATCAAATCTGCTGACGTATTCCGCAGTGCGCTATCACACTACGGCCAAGTCCTTTACTCGAATCGTTTTTACTTTTCCACCTCAGCATGTTTTGCGAGGTGGTTTCCTTGGCACGTCTTGTCAAAGCAGAGATCGTGTCCCCTTTTTACGGGATTCTCATCAATACGGACGTGGGTAACCCTAACCGCGCCATTTACCACGGCGCTCGGGAGGCAAGCGAGTTTTATTAGGCAGGTGGGGACGCACAACCGCATCCGCCCATATAAGGGGATAAGGATCCATCTTTTTACCTACGCCTTCTTCCTCGTTTGCCTATCCATCTCCTTCGCACTCGAGCTCCAGCGCCCAAGCCCGCACTCCCCACCTCAACCTTCTCCAGCGATGTCTGGAGCAGGAGGCAAGTGGAATGTCTCCTCCGTCACGGAGGGCGACGTCAAAAAGCTTAGGAAGGCCGGATACTTGTCCAAAGACATCGCACACCGGCTTCCCGAGGAGGGGCAGCTTCTCCCCACCCCAAGGCCCCGAGAGGGTAGTATTCCTTCCCCACTTCCTCCGCGGACTGGGTTTTCCACTTCACCCATTCGTCCGGGGGCTCATGTTCTAATACGGCCTGGATTTTCACGATCTGGCCCCGAACTTCATCCTCAACATCTCGGCGTTTATCTTGTGTGCGAAGCCTTCCTCTGTGTCCGCCCCCATTTTGGCCTCTGGCTCAAGACCTTCAACGTCAAGCCCAAGGTGGTGCGCAGCAACCAGGCGGAGTGCGGAGGTGCCATGGCGGGCAAGATTGCCAACGTCCTGTGGTTCGAGGGCTCCTTCGTAGAGACCCTAAAGGGGTGGCAAGCGGGTGGTTTTACATCACTGAGCCACGCGATCCGAAATGGATCGCAGCCCTCGAGTTCCGATCCGGACCCCCCACGCGGCTCATGTCCTGGAAAGAGACGGGCCTATCGTGGGGTAACGAGAAAGAGGTGACCGGACTGAAGACATGCATCCAGTCCCTGGTAAACAAGTCAATCAGGCTTGCAAATGTAGTCCAGGTCATGCTCGTTCGCCGAATCCTCCCGTGTCAACAACGGGACTTTACTCTGTGGGAGTTCGACCCGGCACGGCACCGAACCCTTAACAGGCTCTTCGACACGATGTATGAAGATGTCTGGAAGGCGCTAATCAAAGGTGTCGAGGCTCCCGCATCCGCTTCCGAGGACTGCGGATACAGCTCGCAGCGTCACGCTAGCGAGGTAAGCTATTTTCAACTTTTATAGGATGTTCAGCCTTTTTCATAGTTTAACTCTATGCGGGATCTAAACTCCCTTACCTTTGACAGGCTTGGTGGGTGGTATCCGGACCGATTAACTGTCCGGCTCCGCTGCCCGAAGACCCAGCCCCAGCTCTACTAGTGAAGCTGCTGGCTCCGGCGCCTTATGTGGTGCCGAAAAAGAACGCCAAGAAGAAGAAGACCCCGGGGACTCGAAAGAGTACCCACAATGTGGTGTTGTCGGACTCGTCATCCGACGAGTCCGAGACGCCCTCCTCTCGTGAAAATGAGGAGGAGGAAGTAGAAAGCTCTCCTCCCCCAGCGGAGGGAGGAAAGAAAAGGAAGACCGCCCCAAGGGGGAAGGCCGAGGGGTCCAAGAAGAGGAAGACCCCTCCACCGGACTACGCCCCCGACGCCGACGAGGACGAAGAGGAGTGGCCGGACAGGGCCAGGCGTCCGGCGAAATCGTAAGTGTTCGGATACCAGAGTAACTCATGATATTCCTTTTGTTGCACAGCTTTCCCTAATGTCGAATATAATCATGCAGCCCGCCCCGGGCCGAACTCAACGAGTCGTCGAGCGGCTCCCTAGATTCATCGGACGTCAACTCAGTTCCGCCCGCTGTCTCCCCCCGCACTGCGGATGACGCCGAAGTGGCGTCACAACGAGCTCCGGGGCAGGAGGAGGTGGTCCTGGAGGAGCCGCAAGGCGACCTCCCGGACTCCAGGAGTAAGGGGGACAAGACCCCCTAGCGCTCCAAGTCCGGCTTTATGCCGGACACCACGCCGGAATCTTCAACAGTTCCGGACTACGATAGGCAAACTCCTTCCAAGAGGAGAAAGTCTTCTGAGCCGGCAGCCTCCGTCCAACCGGAGGCGCCGGACAATCTGCTGGAGGTGCTTGAAGGCGCCTCCATCGACGAGGAGCACCGTACTATTATGAGTACGGTGATCCAGAAGGTTCTGTCCGCCAAGAGCGGACTGAGTGAAGCTTGCGCTAGCCTCCTAACAGGCTTCGAGGTAAGTAAAAAATATGTAAAAATATTACCGCATAGACAGTAGCCCCTGATGCTCTGTTTGGCGTTCGGAAAGAAAAGCCGAATAGAGGATCTATTAAATTTCGCAGGAGTCTAACAATAAACAGTCAATATGCGTATGCAGGCTTCGCTGCTGTCCACCGCCGCACTGACTGCGGAGGTGGGTGTCCTGAAACAGGACCTTGGGCGGACCGAGCAAGAGCTCGGTCTTGCCAAGCGGCAGCTCGAGGAGAAAGAAGGTAAGAAATACCTTAGAGAAAAAGGTGCCTATAGAGAGGCTAGATTGCAAAAAATAACAGGATTGTACTGCTTATTGTAGGGGCCACGACTGAGGTGGCGACCCTCAAGCAGGCGCTATCTGAGGCCGAAAAGAAAACGGCCGCGGAGCGCACCGAGCGAGAGAAACTTGGGGCTCAGGTCGGCGAGGTGCAGCAAGAGCTTCAGGCTTTCATGAAAAAACATGAGAGTTTGGAGCTTGAGTCAAAGACCCAAGCGTCCGAGCTCGCGGCGGCCCTTGAGACTGCCAAGTCTGCCAAGGCCGAAGCCTAAAAGGCCCTCCAAGAGTTGGAGGAGGTGAAAAAGATAGCAGCGGGTAAGGCATTCTTCATGCAAAGCAGAAATATAAAAGTAAACTACTTGTTACTTACCCAAATCCGGAGCTCTCTAGGGGCATTCGCAGATCTTCCCCGCAGCGTATCTGATGCCGCCGCATTCTACTGACCTGAAGAGGGCAGCTCGACGGAGAAGGTGTTCTGGTCTCAGTATGCTGAGGCCGGACACCCTGTGCCCTTGAGCGACCAGCTGAAACAGCTGGTCGAGCTCCACAAGGCGGCCGAACAGGCCATGAAGGGCTTCATAGTTCGGTTGTGGCCCGGAGAGGCCCTTCTGGGAGCTACTTCGGGCTGGTGCGGCGGCTGGTGGAGGCCTGTCCAAGGCTCGAGGTCATCAAGCGCTCCGTCTGCATCGAAGGTGCCCGTAGGGCCCTTGCCCGTGCAAAGGTGCACTGGGGTAAGCTGGACGGTGAGAAGCTTGTGAGGGACGGGCCACCGCCGGGGAAGGAGCATTGCAAGCCCGAGAACTACTATAAGGATGTTCTTGCGGGTGCCCGCCTTGTGGCGGATGAATGTACCAAGGATGTAATTTTTGAATGAACTCGCTCGATTTTATCCTGTGCGCTGAAAACTTGTTCATATGCGCTAAGCAATGCTTATTGAATTTAAAATATTATTTTCTGTGTGGCCGTTTATCAAAAATTGAGAGATGGCCAGTCGTCGGCTTCTGCCCCCATGCCACTAGTGCTGGGATGTTCGGTGATAAACCTGTGCGCTCTTTTTCCCATGTTTGGGTCATTCGAGGGAGGCGCTCAGCACGACGAACCAGGCAATCGGACTATAATGCTTGAACACTCTCACTTAGCCATAGAACTTTATAATTTTAAATTTCGGCGAAGCCCCTAGTTCGGAAGACCGAGTTCAGGGCGCTATCCACGCCTTGGCTGGGGTTATCCAGCTCCTCGCTCGAAGCGGCATAAGTCTTTAGGGACTTGAAAAACCTCTCGAATAGCGACCCGTCTCTCGCCTCATCATGATAGTCAGTTTTAGCTTTCTCCACTAAGGTGCTTAACCCAGCTCAACCGGGGCACAATCGCAGTGGTCCTCCTAGTGCTACCTTAGCCGATATAGCGGAACGTAAGGCACCAAAACATAGCAGCCGGGCAAACCCAACTATTGACCCATATCATGATTCGGAGCCGATGCATATAGTGCTATAAGTTCGGGGTGCCGCACTTGTGAAAGTGTACGGGCTTCTCACACCATATTAAAGGGTACTGAAGCCCCTGGCATATTTGCCGTACCACAGTGTACGGGTGCAACATGTCATTAATGAACATATATAAAAGAGATTATAATGCAAAAAATAGACAAAAAGCTATGCATTGTTTATAGAGAGGCTATTTATCAAAGCCGAACGATACAAATAGTGCGGTAAGCAAAAGATATTGGACTATTCAGTATGTCCTGACCAGGGGCAGGCCGCGGAATTGTATTTAAAACAGGTATACCGCTCGTAACAGAGACCACCTGGGAGTTCCATAATGCGGCATGGCTTGTCTGGCTCCCTGGATATTGCATCGTTTGTGCGGCAGTTGAATTGCCGAGCAGGTCGTCCGAAGCATGGAGTCCTGAAAGTAAGAAAAATTAAAAAAAGAATCCGGCAGCCCCTAGTATGTTTTAAGCCGTATTTTGGGTGTGCCGTTATTGTGCCCCTTCCCTTGTGCCCATGGTATTTCTAGGGCGTAGTTATGTACGCGAGGTACTGGTTTCGCTATGTTGCGAAAGCTGGGGTTGGGGCCGCATTGCTACGCTTGCTCAGAGCGTGCGAGGCGGTCCTACTGTGGATTACTCCGGGCGCGCTTGGCAGTGTCTGGCTTTTTAATGGCCGGACTGGAGAATTTCCTGAGAAGGCTACTTTGTACCTCCGCTGCGAGAGCCGCCATATGCTCCTCCGTACGGAGGGAGCGTTCGGTGTTTCCGTTGACCGTAATTACTCCTCGAGGGTCTGGCATCTTGAGCTTGAGATATGCGTAGTGCGGCACCGCATTGAACTTTGCGAATGCGGTCCGTCCAAGCAGGGCGTGATAGCCACTGCGAAACGGGACTATATCGAAGATTAACTCTTCGCTTCGGAAATTGTTCGGGGATCCGAAGACCACGTCAAGTGTTACTGAGCCTGTACAGTTGGCTTCTACACCTGGTATGACGCCTTTAAAGGTCGTTCTTGTGGGCTTAATCCTTGAGGGATCTATGCCCATTTTCCGCACTGTATCCTGATAAAGCAGGTTTAGGCTGTTGCCGCCGTCCATGAGGACTCTTGTGAGGTGAGATCCATCGATGATTGGGTCGAGAACCAATGCGGCGAAGCCGCCATGACGGATGCTAGTGGGATGGTCCCTTCGATTAAAGGTGATTGGGCAGGAGGACCATGGGTTGAACTTTGGGGCGACGGGGTCCAATGTGTATACGTCCCGTAGCGCACGCTTCCGCTCCCGCTTGGGAATGTGGGTTGCGTATATCATGTTCACCGTCCGCACTTGTGGGGGAAAGCCCTTCTGTCCATTGTTGTTCGGCGGCTTGGGCTCCTCATCATCGTTGTGCAGCCCCTTGTCTCTGTTTTCGGCCCTTAACTTGCCTGCCTGCTTGAACACCCAACAATCCCTGTTACTGTGATCGGCTGGCCTTTCGGGGGTGCCATGTATCTGGCACAAGCGATCGAGTATTCGGTCCAAACTGGACGGGTCCTGAGTATTCTTTTTGAATGGATTTTTCTGCTGACCGGATTTATAGCCTTTGAATCCGGCATTGACTGCCGTATCTTCATTGCTATCGCTGTTAACGCGGCGTTTTTGCTTATTCCGACGTGTCCTGCCACTTTTGTCCTTGGTATCTGAATTACCAGGGTTCTTTGACAAGTTGTTACTGCGAGCTAGCCAGCTGTCTTCTCCCGCGCAAAAGCGGGTCATGAGTGTCGTCAGGGCTGCCATGGATTTTGGTTTTTCCTGTCCCAGGTGCCGGGCAAGCCACTCGTCGTGGATGTTATGTTTGAAGGCTGCTAGGGCCTCTGCATCCGGACAGTCGACTATCTGGTTTTTGTTTGTTAGGAACCGTGTCCAGAATTGTCTGGCCGATTCTTCTAGCTGCTGAATTATGTGGCTTAAGTCGTCGGCATCCGGCGGTCGCACATAAGTGCCCTGGAAGTTGTCGAGGAATGCGGCTTCCAGGTCCTCCCAAGAACCGATTGAGTCTGCTGGCAAGCTGTTAAGCCAATGCCGGGCCGGTCCTTTAAGTTTGAGCTGGAGGTATTTGATGGCGTGTAGATCATCGCCGCGTGCCATGTGGATGTGAAGGAGATAATCCTCGATCCATACCGTCGGGTCTGTTGTGCCATCGTATGATTCGATGTTTACGGGTTTGAAACCCTCTGGGATTTTATGATCCATTACTTCATTCGTGAAGCATAGCGGGTGTGCGGCGCCTCTGTACTGGGCTATATCACGACGGAGCTCGGAAGAGCTATGTCTGTTGTGTTTGGCCCGACCGGATTTGTTGTATCCGAAGTGAAGATCATTGTCACATGCCGTAGGGCGCCTGCGCGATCCGTAGATCGATCTTGTTTGTCTTGCCTTATCCTCCAGTACGTCTCGCAGGTCGGGCGCATTTTCCTGTGCCTTAGTTGAGCGGCGTCGGGGCATGGCTTGGGTGGAGGGCCGACAGGCCTCTCTGTCGCGGCCGCGAGGTGGCCGGTCTGCCATGTCATGCGCTGGTGATGTAGGTGCTTCCTCCTCTGATCGGGGTAGCGGCCTACGCTTCGGGTAACTCTTGGAGGGGCATTCTAGTTCATACTCTTTGGCCGCAAGGTCTTCAGTCCATCTGTCAGCTAGCAATTCTTGGGCAGCTCTAAGTTGTTGCTGCTTTTTCTTGAGGCTGCTTGCCGTAGCTAAAATCCTGCGTTTAAAACGCTCTTGTTCGGCCGGGTCTGATGGTATGACGAATTCGTCGCATCGAGGCTTGCCTCGTCTTCGGAGGGAGGAGTATAGTTATCATCCTCGACCTCTCGGTCTGCCGCTCTCTCATGAGGGCTGGCTTCTCCATCTTCCTGTGCCGAATTTTGCTGAGGTGGGTGTTCTTCGGTGCTATCCGGGGTAGTATTATCTCCCATGCTGGAATCACCATTTTTGCTTTGGCGGGATTTAGAGCGGCACCGCTGACGCCGACGCTTTGGCTGTTTCTTGGGGGGGGCGTCCCCCACTGTTCCATCGCCATCTCCATCTTTTGGAGTATCCACCATATATATGTCATATGACGAGGTGGCCTTCCAGCGCCCTACAGGTGCTAGTTCTTGTTCCTCTCCTACATCGTCGTCCATGCCGTCGATGTCTTCAGAGTCAAAGTCAAGCATGTCGGTTAGATCGTCGACAGTGGCTACAAAGTGGGTGGTGGGTGGGCTTTGAATTTCTTCATTGTCCGTATCCCATCCTCGCTGACCGTAGTTCGGCCAGGGCTCTTCTGATAAGGAGAGAGACTTGAGAGAGTTCAGAATATCGCCACGAGGCGAGTGCTGAAAGATGTCCGCGGTGGTGAACTCCATGATCGGCGCCCAATCGGATTCGATTGGCAGGGGCGCGGGGGGCTCGAAGCTCGGAGAGGAATGCGGATCCTCGGAGTCACGGGCCATGCGGAGTGCGGGGCTGGAATTCGGCTTAATTGCCTCTGAGATCGCAGCCCCTGAGGCAGCATCTAACTGCTGATCCTCGATTGGCGCAGTAGGCTCTGAATCAATGGTCGAAGCCGATGCGTGTGCGGCCTCCAAGGCGCTGTTCGGCGGCAGAGCTACATCATGCCCATCGAGACTGTGCGGCGCGCTTGGCTGTGGCTCGAATCCGTCGAAGATCAAATCTCCACGGATATCTGTCCTGTAGTTTAGCTTCCAAACCTGACTTGATGGCCAGGGGTGTAGCTTTCGATCTGCTCCAGGTGGCTAGGTGAATTGGCCCGCAGTGCGAAGCCGCCGAAGACGAAGATCTGTCCGGGGAGAAAAATCTCACCCTGGACCGCATCGTTGTTGATGATCAAAGGAGACATCGGGCCTAAAGGCGACGACACAGAGGAACTCTCAATGAAAGCACCAATGTCGGTGTCAAAACCGGCGGATCTCGGGTAGGGGGTCCCGAACTGTGCGTCTAGGCCGGATGGTAACAGGAGGCAGGGAACACATTGTTTTACCCAGGTTCGGGCCCTCTCGATGGAGGTAATACCCTACTCCTGCTTGATTAATATTGATGATATGGGTAGTACAAGAGTAGATCTACCATGAGATCAAGGAGGCTAAACCCTAGAAGCTAGCCTATGGTATGATTGTTGTGTATGGAGTTGATTGCCTACGGACTACAACCCTCCGGTTTATATAGACACCGGATAGGGTTAGGGTTACCCAGAGTCGGTTACAATGGTAGAAGATCTTGAATATCGCATCGCCAAGCTTGCCTTCCACGCCAAGGAAAGTCCCATCCGGACACGGGACGAAGTCTTCAATCTTGTATCTTCATAGTCCAGGAGTCCGGCTGAAGGTATAGTCCGGCTACCCGAACACCCCCTAATCCAGGACTCCCTCAATGGCACTCGGGCCCTAGTGACAAGCATTAAGCATAGCAAAGTCATAGGAACATTAATCTCAGAACATAATGGATACTAGGGATCAAACCCTAACAAAACTAACTCGATTACATGATAGATCCCATCCAACCCATCACCGTCCAGCAAGCCTACGATGGAATTACTCAAGCACGGCGGTGTGCATCATGAAATTGGTGATGGAGGATGGTTGATTATGACGATGGCGATGGATTCCCCTCTCCGGAGCCCCGAACGGACTCCAGATCAGCCCTCCCGAGAGGTTTTAGAGCTTGGCAGCGGCTCTGTATCGTAAAACGCGATGAATTCTTCTCTCTGATTTTTGTCTCCCTAGAACACAATTTATAGAGTTGGAGTTGGAGTCGGAGAGGCACTAGGGGGCCCACGAGGTAGGGGGGCAGGCGCGCCCCCCACCCTCGTGGAGAGGTCGTGGGCCCCCTGGCCTTCATCTTTTGCATGTATTTTCATATTTTCCAAAAAGTTGCTCCATGAAGTTTCAGGTCATTCTGAGAACGTTTGTTTCTGCACATAAATAACACCATGGTAATTCTGCTGAAAACAGTCCGGGTTAGTTTCATTCAAATCATGCAAGTTAGAGTCCAAAACAAGGGCAAAAGTGTTTGGAAAAGTAGATACGTTGGTGACGTATTAGAGCGCCCGGCCAAAAGCTACCACAAGCGCAAATTACTACCTCAGTTCGACGACGAGGCGCCGGAACACATACCACCATCACACAATGGGGCTGACCAACTACTATGTGATCGGGATAAAACTGCAGCTCAAGCCGAACACCAGCCCGCCCCGCCTCATTATAAAGGCAAAGATAAAACAGCTTGTGGTCACACATATGACCTCCGGTAGGACCTGAACAACAGAGCAGGGCATACCAGATCGATCTACGGCTCATGAAACCGCACCTCGACACCTAGCGATGGCTATCTATTCGGACGTGACAAGCCTATTCATGCACGGGCCGAACACCGCAGACAGACTCCATCGGAGCTACGTCATGAGGCGGCCTAATATAGAGGCGACGCACACCCTCTTTGCTTCACTGATGAAGTAATGGATCATGAATTCCCAGATGGGTTTAAACCCGTAAATAACGAATCATACGATGGGACAACTGACCCCGCGGTGTGGATTGAGGACTTTATTCTCCACATTCATATGGCTTGTGGGGTCCAGAAGGTTGTGCCTTCTAGTTTCATCCATCTCATGCTCATCAAAAGGAATCCACTAACAAGGTTGATCAAGTCTTGTTAACAAACTTATTCCGAATAACATGGAACCGGAGAAATTTCGAATAACACTATGTTACCTCAATGGGGATATGCACATCCCTAATAATAAGAATATCATATTTCTTCTTGACAGTAGGAAGAGGAAATTCAAAACATCCAAATATAATTGACGGAATTTTTCCAATAGAGTTGATACTATGAACTTGAGGTTGTTTCCTTGGAAAGTGTACCGTATGCTCATTACCATTAACATGAAAAGTGACATTGCCTTTAGTGCAATCAATGACATCCCCTGCAGTATTCAGAAAGGGTCTTCCAAGAATAATAGATATACTATCGTCCTCGGGAATATCAAGAATAACAAAGTCCGTTAAAATGTAACGTTTGCAACTACAATAGGCACATCCTCACAAATACCAACATGTATAGCAGTTAATTTATCGGTCATTTGCAAAGATATTTCAGTAGGTGTCAGCTTATTCAAATCAAGTTTACGATATAAAGAGAGAGGCATAACACTAACACCGGCTCCAAGATCACATAAAGCAGTTTTAACATAGTTTCTTTTACTGGAGCATGGTATAGTGGGTACACCGGGATCTCCAAGTTTCTTAGGTATTCCACCCTTAAAAGTATAATTAGCAAGCTTGGTGGAAATTTCAGCTTTCGGTATCTTTCTTTTATTTGTAACAATTTCTTTAATGTACTTAGCATAAGGATTCATTTTAAGCATATCAGTTAATCGCATACGCAAAAAGATAGGTCTAATCATTTCAGCAAAGCGCTCAAAATCCTCATCATCCTTTTTCTTGGATGGTTTGGGAGGAAAAGGCATGGGTTTCTGAACCCATGGTTCTCTTTCTTTACCATGTTTCCTAGCAACAAAGTCTTTCTTATCATAACATTGATTATTTGATTGTGGGTTATCAAGATCAATAGCAGGTTCAATTTCTACATCATTATCATTACTAGGTTGAGCATCATCATGAACATTATCAGTAACATTATTACCAGTTTCAGCATCAGTAATAGAAATATCATTTGGATTCTCAGGTGGTTCAATAACAGGTTCACTGGAAGCATGCAAAGTCCTATCATTTTTCTTTTTCTTCCTTTTAGAAGGACTAGGTGCATCTATGTTATTTCTCTGAGAATATTGCTCAATTCTCTTAGGATTGCCTTCAGGATACAAAGGTTCCTGAGTCATTTTACCACCTCTAGTCATAACTCTAACAACATTATCATTATCCTTGCTATTCAATTCATTGAGCAAATCATTTTGAGATTTAAGTACTTGTTCTACTTGAGTGGTAACCATAGAAGCATGTTTACTAATAAGTTTAAGTTCACCTTTAACATTAGCCATATAATCACCCAAGTGTTCAAGCATATTTGAATTGTATTTCAATTATCTACCAAAATAAGCATAAAAATCTTCTTGCTTAGCCATAAATTTATCAAACTCATCTAAGCATGGGATAGCAAACTTAGTAAATGGGATTTCAGCTTTATCATATCTATAGAGAGAATTTACCTTTACTACCTGTGTCAGGTTATCAAGACCATGAGTTTCTTCAATAGGTAAAGGATTAAGATCATATGTTTCTTCAACAGGCGGTAAATTAAGACCATGTATTTCTTCAATAGGAGGTAAATTCTTAACATCTTCAGCTTTAATACCTTTTTCTTTCATAGATTTCTTTGCCTCTTGCATGTCTTCAGGACTGAGAAATAGAATACCCCTCTTCTTTGGAGTTGGTTTAGGAATAGGCTCAGGAATTGGCTCCGAAGGTGTCCAATTATTTTCATTTGTCAGCATATTATTCAATAGGATTTCAGCTTCATCCGGTGTTCTTTCCCTGAAAACAGAACCAGCACAACTATCCAGGTAATCTCTGGAAGCATCGGTTAGTCCATTATAAAAGATATCAAGTATTTCATTTTTCTTAAGAGGATGATCAGGGAAAGCATTAAGTAATTGGAGAAGCCTCCCCCAAGCTTGTGGGAGACTCTCTTCTTCAATTTGCACAAAATTATATATATCCCTTAAAGCATCTTGTTTCTTATGAGCAGGGAAATATTTAGCAGAGAAGTAATAAATCATATCCCGGGGACTACGCACACAACCAGGATCAAGAGAATTAAACCATATCTTAGCATCACCCTTTAATGAGAACGGAAATATTTTAAGGATATAAAAGTAGCGAGTTCTCTCATCTTTAGTAAATAGGGAAGCTATATCATTTAATTTAGTAAGATGTGCCACAACGGTTTTAGATTCATAGCCATGAAAAGGATCAGATTCAACTAAAGTAATTATATCAGGATCAACAGAGAATTCATAATCCTTATCGGTAACACAAATAGGTGAAGTAGCAAAAGCAGGGTCAGGTTTCATTCTAGCATTTAGAGATTGCTTATTCCATTTAGCTAATAACCTCTTAAGTTCGTATCTATCTTCGCAAGCTAAAATAGCTAAAGAAGCTTCTTGATCAAAAACATAACCCTCAGGAATAACAAGTGATTCTTCATCATCACTTTCATCAGTATTTTCAGATTCAATATTTTCAATATCTCTAGCCCTAGCAAGTTGTTCATCAAGGAATTCACCAAGTGGCACAGTAGTATCAAGCATAGAAGTAGTTTCATCATAAGTATCATGTATAGCAGAAGTGGCATCATCAATAACATGCGACATATTAGGACGAATAGCGGAAGCAGTTTTAGGTGTCACAAGCTTACTCAAAACAGAAGGTGAATCAAGTGCAGAGCTAGATGGCAGTTCCTTACCTCCCCTCATAGTTGAGGGATAAATCTTGGTTCTTGGATCTTTCAAGTTCTTCATCATGATAAGCAGATATAAATCCCAAGTGACTCAAAGAATAGAGCTATGCTCCCCGGCAACGGCGCCAGAAAATAGTCTTGATAACCCACACGTATAGGGGATCGCAACAGTTTTCGAGGGTAAAGTATTCAACCCAAATTTACTGATTCGACACAAGGGGAGCCAAAGAATACTCTCAAGTATTAGCAGCTGAGTTGTCAATTCAACCACACCTGGAAACTTAGTATCTGCAGCAAAGTATTTAGTAGCAAAGTAATATGATAATAGTGGTAATGGTAGCAAAAGGTAACTGTAGTAAAAGTAATGTTTTTGGTATTTTGTAGTGAAGATAGCAATAGCAACGAGAAAGTAAGTTAGCGAAGAACAATATATGGAAAACTCGTAGGCAATGGATTGGTGATGGAGAATTATGCCGGACGCGGTTCATCATGTAATAGTCATAACCTAGGGTGACACAAAACTAGCTCCAGTTCATTGATATAATGTAGACATGTATTCCGAATATTGTCATTTGTGCTTATGGAAAAGAACTTGCATGACATCTTTTGTCCTACCCTCCCATGGAAGCGGGGTCTTTACGGAAACTAAGGGATATTAAGGCCTCCTTTTAATAGAGTACCGGAACAAAGCATTAACACATAGTGAATACATGAACTCCTCAAACTACGGTCATCACCGGTAAGTATCCCGATTATTGTCACTTCGGGGTTAACGGATCATAACACATAATAGGTGACTATAGACTTGAAAGATAGGATCAAGAACACTCATATATTGATGAAAACATAATAGGTTCAGATATGAAATCATGGCACTCGGGCCCTAGTGACAAGCATTAAGCATAGCAAAGTCATAGGAACATCAATCTCAGAACATAATGGATACTAGGGACCAAACCCTAACAAAACTAACTCGATTACATGATAGATCCCATCCAACCCATCACCGTCCAGCAAGCCTACAATGGAATTACTCAAGCACGGCGGTGAGCATCATGAAATTGGTGATGGAGGATGGTTGATGATGACGATGGCGACGGATTCCCCTCTTCGGAGCCCCGAACGGACTCCAGATCATCCCTCCCGAGAGGTTTTAGGGCTTGGCGGCGGCTCTGTATCGTAAAACGCGATGAATTCTTCTCTCTGATTTTTTTCTCCCCGAAACACAATTTATAGAGTTGGAGTTGGAGTCGGAGAGGCACCAGGGGGCCCACGAGGTAGGGGGCAGGCGCGCCCCCCACCCTCGTGGAGAGGTCATGGGCCCCCTGGACTTCATCTTTTGCAGGTATTTTTCATATTTTCCAAAAAGTTGTTCCATGAAGTTTCAGGTCATTCCGAGAACGTTTGTTTCTGCACATAAAGAACACCATGGTAATTCTGCTGAAAACAACGTCAGTCTGGGTTAGTTCCATTCAAATCATGCAAGTTAGAGTCCAAAACAAGGGCAAAAGTGTTTGGAAAAGTAGATACGTTGGTGACGTATTAGAGCGCCCGGCCAAAAGCTACCCAAAGCGCAAATTACTACCTCAGTTCGACGACGAGGCGCCGGAACACATACCACCATCACGCAATGGGGCTGACCAACTAGTACGTGATCGGGATAAAATGGCAGCTCAAGCTGAACACCAGCCCGCCCCGCCTCATTATAAAGGCAAAGATAAACAGCTTGTGGTCACACATATGACCTCCGGCAGGACCTGAACAACAGAGCAGGGCATACCAGATCGATCTACGGCTCACGAAACCGCACCTCGAGACCTAACGACGGCTATCTATTCGGACATGACAAGCCTATTCATGCACGGGACGAACACCGTAGACGGACTCCATCGGAGCTACGTCGCGAGGTAGCCTGATATAGAGGCGACGCACACCCTCTTTGCTTCACCGACGAAGTAATGGATCATGAATTCCCAGATGGGTTTAAACCCGTAAATATCGAATCATACGATGGGACAACTGACCCCGCGATGTGGATTGAGGACTTTATTCTCCACATTCATATGGCTCCTGGAGATGACCTCCACGCCATCAAATACCTCCCTTTAAAACTCAAAGGGCCAGCTCGGCACTGGCTAAACAGCCTGCCAAAAATTCTATCGGCAGCTGGGAGGACTTGGAAGAGGCCATCCTTGACAACTTCCAAGGTACATATGTCCGGCCACCAGATGCCGATGACTTAAGTCACATTGTCCAGCAGCCCGGAGAGTCAGCCAGGAAGCTCTGGACTAGGTTATTAGTTAAAAAGAACCAAATAGTCGACTGTCCAGATGCGGAAGCCCTAGCGTCCTTCAAACACAGCGTCTGGGACGAGTGGCTCGCTCGCCCCCTCAGTCAAGAAAAACAAAAATCCATGCCAACCCTAACCGCTATGATGACCCGTTTTTGCGCGGGAGAAGAGAGCTGGCTCGCTCGTAGAAGCAACATCGCCAGCGATCTGGGCACTTCCGAAGTCCGGGACAACAATTGTAAACCACGACGTAGCAAAAGCAAGCGCCGCAGTGATAACAAAAGAACGCATGACATAGTGGTCAACGCCGGATTCAGCGGCCACAAACCTGGTCAACGGAAGAAGCCATTCAAGGCAAATAAATATGTACCATCCAATTTAGATAATATATTGGACCAGCCGTGCCAGATTCATGGCCACCCCGACAAACCAGCTAATCATACCAACAGAAGTTGTCGGGTCTTCAAGCAGGTCAGCAAGCTCAACGCCGAACACAAAGCAAGGAGGCCGCCGGGCGATAGTGACGACAAGGAGGGTCACCAACCAAATACCGGAGTCAGAAGAAATTTCCCCCTGAAGTGAAAACAGTGAACATGGTATACGTGACATAAAACTCTACAGGGGAGCAGAAGAAATACTCCCTCCGGATTGAGGATCACACTATAGCGCCCTCAGCCAAAGCACAAAGCGGTCTCATTAAACAGCATACCTTGTTGGCCATTAAGCCACCGGTCTCCATTCAACAGGACCGACCAAGTTCGGAGTAAGACTAGCAGTCCGGCTTCCGTCGTCCGCCTCATATACCTGCGAAATCTGTACCGCGCATACATAACTATGCACTTCAAATAGCCTGGGCATCGGCAGAAGCATAACACGGAAAGATCTACAAGTACTCCCATAAACTACTTCCTTTTCCCTTTTTCTAAATTACTATTTATTTTTTCCATCATCCTTCACCACAGGTAGCGCAAAGGCTGGTCATCTCATGAACTGAATCAGAGTCTGGGTTCATAAATTCACCCAAAGGCTACTCCTGTTAAGGAGCCCCTTCACCGAGGAAAGGCGGCGCAGACGTGCGATAGGAGGTCCAAAATAACTTTTTGTGGACCGCACTCCCTATTTTTGGAGCATGTAAAGTGCATATTTCCTTAGCCACCGACCCCTGGCATGTCAAAGAGTCAGGGTTGTGGCGTTATTATCTATAAAATGACAATTGGCATGTCAGTCAGGTTCTAGTGACCATACTCCGTATCCGGCATTCACTTTTCTATAAAGAACCGAATTTTGATCCTTTTTTGGTGTTTCACACACCCACCCCGTCATACGTTGCCAAGGGCTTGACATTGGAACAAAATGAGTTGCCAACAAAGTCCGAACAGCTTTATAGAATACATCGGCATCGCGAGTTCGGCCTTATATGCATCAACTCCAAATCATGTCCTGGGTCAATAGTTGGGTTGCCCGGCTCCTGTGCTTGCTGCCTTACGTTCCTCTCTATCAGCTAGGGTAGTAAAGGGAGAACTACTACGATTGTGTTTCCGGTTCTCCTGGTCAAACACCTCAGTAGAGAAAGCCGAAAACTGACTGCCATGATGCGGCGAGAGCTGGTCAACCGCTCGACCACTTAACGGGATCTTTTGAGATTCCCCCATGTTATACGAAGGACCTTCTTTTAGGTCATACATGTAATGCACTGCATTCGGATAACTGCGTACATAACAGGATCCATATCATAGATCCACCATAAAACTCCAATGGCTAAGTGCAAGTGTTAACGCCCTATAGTCTGATTGCCTAGTTCATGATACGTCTTCAACGTATCTATAATTTTTGATTGCTCCATGCTATATTACCTACTATTTTGGACATTATTGGGCTTTATTATCCACTTATATATTATTTTTGGGACTAACCTATTAATCGGAGGCCTAGCCCAGAACTATTTTTTTCCTGTTTTAGGGTTTCGAAGAAAGGGAATATCAAACGGAGTCCAAACGGAATGAAACCTTTGGGAACGTGATTTTCTCAATGAACAAGACCCAGGAGACTTGGACCCTATGTCAAGACATAAAAGAGGAGGCCATGAGGTAGGGAGGCGCGCCTACCCCCCCCCCCCCAGGCGCGCCCTCCATCCTTGTGGGTCCCCTGTTGCTCCACCGATGTACTCCTTCCTCCTATATATACCTACGTACCCCCAAACGATCAGATACGGAGCCAAAACCCTAATTCCACCGCCGCAACTTTCTGTATCCACGAGATCCCATCTTGGGGCCTGTTCCGAAGCTCCCCCGGAGGGGGCATCGATCACGGAGGGCTTCTACATCAACACCATAGCCCCTCCGATGAAGTGTGAGTAGTGCACCTCAGACCTATGGCTCCATAGTTAGTAGCTACATGGCTTCTTCTCTCCTTTTGGATCTCAATACAATGTTCTCCCCCTCTCTTGTGGAGATCTATTCGATGTAATCTTCTTTTTGCGGTGTGTTTGTTGAGACCGATGAATTGTGGGTTTATGATCAAGTCTATCTATGAACAATATTTGAATCTTCTCTGAATTCTTTTATGTATGATTGGTTATCTTTGCAAGTCTCTTCGAATTATCAGTTTGGTTTGGCCTACTAGATTGATCTTTCTTGCAATGGGAGAAGTGCTTAGCTTTGGGTTCAATCTTACGGTGTCCTTTCCCAGTGACAGTAGGGGCAGCAAGGCACATATTGTATTGTTGCCATCGAGGATAACAAGATGGGGTTTTCATCATATTGCATGAGTTTATCCCTCTACATCATGTCATCTTGCTTAAGGCGTTACTCTGTTTTCATTAACTTAATACTCTAGATGCATGCTTGTTGGATTTCGGGTTCCGGCAGACCCTTGAGGTTCGAACACTGGGGTGCGCGCTGAGATCTCTCCCCTACCGATCTACGTCCAATCTCCTTGTGTGATCTAAACTAGAAACAAGGAACAACACAAGGGACACAAGGTTTATACTGGTTCGGGCCACCGTTGTGGTGTAATACCCTACTCCAGTGTGTGGTGTGGTGGATTGCCTCAGGGGCTGATGATTAACAGTGCAAGGGAAGAACAGCCTCGTGAGAGGTGTTATTGAGCTGGTGCGATGAACTGCTAGGGTGAGTTCAGTCACCTCTCTCTCTTTCTCTGCTAGGGCTCTACCAGATTTCTGGATGTCTCGGGGTTTTTCTAGATGTCTCAACTCTTGGTGGCTAGCTCTATTTATAGAGGCCCTGGGCCTCTCCCCAAATAATGAGCGGGAAGGGCACCAACAATTGGCCATTTTGAAGGGGAACATCTAGTACAAGTTATCCTTACCAAAGGTGGTCTTCGGCTGCCAAAAGTACTGGTGATGACGCCGTCTTGGGCTCCACGGTGACCTCCGTCCTGCCGCTCTGCTGGTCTTGGTCTCGTTGCACCGGAATGTCAACCTTTGCCCGATGCCTTGGCCTGTGCTTGCCCCCTTTGCACCAAAGGGGAAACAAGGACACTGCGCAGGCCGCCGCCCGCCTGGTGCCTGCCTGGTCTCGATCATCATGGCTTGCATCACGGGTTCCTCGCGAGGTACCCCTGCCTTGATCTCTACGCCTCCTCGCGAGCCTGCCTGATGAGGCTGCCACTGAGGAAGCTTCCGGTCATCCGCCCCGCGAGGCTTGGCCCCTCGCGAGGGTCTTGAGATTGAGCTGATGAAGATGGGCCGCGCTGGGCCCCCACTTGAGCCATGCTGCAGGCAGGCAAGTCTGGGGACCCCCGTTCCCAGAACGCCGACAGTAGCCCCCGGGCCCACGGCGCTCCCGGGCTTGGCCCAGCAGGGAAACGAATGGGCAAGCGCGAAGCGCCACGGGCCCTAACAGCCTGCGGCCTTGGGCGCTACATGTCGATTGATTGGACGTGGGCGTCTGCACTTCCCCACGACGCCTTGGCAACTGTCCATCTGACAAAAGAGGTGCTCGGGCCAGACTTACTTGCTTTGTTCTCCTTCGCCTCGCTCCAGATCCCCTTTCTCGCTCTCCTCCTTCTTGCTTCCGAAATCCTCCAGATCTGTCTCAATCCTTCTCATCCGGCATGCCATGGCGCCTCGCAAGTCCCCGACCGAGGCCTGGTACTCACCGGCCCTGGATTCCCCGAACCTGTCGGAGAAGAAACTCGCCCTTACGCGCCTGATGACGGTGGCGCAGGGCAGCAAGGGGGCGACTATGCTCAAGGCCGGCTCCGACCAGCCTGAAGTCAAGGGGAGCACCTTCTATCCGCTCTTTGTGAGCGCCATTGTCGCCGGTCTGGTGCCTCCTTTCTCTGAGTTCTTCTTTGCTGTCCTCCTCCAGTACAACTTGCAGGCTCTGCACCTCCACACCAACTCCGTTCTTCTCCTGGCGATTTTTGCTTACTACTGTGAGGCTCACGTCGGGCTAAAGCCCTCGGTGGCCTTGTTCCGTCACTATTTTTCCCTCCGGGTTTCTGGTGTCTGTATCTCCGCATGTGCGAGCTTCATCACGTACTCCAGTTCCAATGCTATCTCAAAGCCTGGGAAGAGGATCGAAGGCTTCCGGAGCAAGTGGGTCATGGTGGACGTCGGGCGCCTCCACCCCCGTCTGGTGTTGCCTACGGGGCAGCCCAAGGCTGTTGACGCGTGGTCCCGCGTGGAGCTCGTCTACCCCCGCGCGAGGGCGGTGCTGAAGAGGATGAACGCGGACCTGAGGCTGAGCAAATTGGGGGCGGTGAAGTTGACTGGAGCCACGCTCCTGAGGGAGTTCTTGGAGCACCAGGTGTCTCCGCTCCAGGAGCACTCGCTCCCGTTGTGGAGGCTTGGGGAAGCGGACGCCGCCTTGCGCCTAAGCTCGGAGGCCCTGACTGATGAGAATCTGGTCGCGGCCCTCCATTCCTTGGTTGGGGGAGATGTCGCGAAGCCGGTGGGTGCCCCGTCCCCCTGTTCCTTCACGACAATTGGGAGCAGGCGGTGAATGCCATGCCCACCTTCAACAATGAGGGCTTGGTGCCCGCGGTGGCCCCCGAGGATCTTGCGGCGCTGGCGATGGTGGATGTGTCCTCTGGCAGCTCCAGCGAGAGTGAGGAGGAAGAAGATGTGGAGGAGGAAGAGTCTGTCTTCAAGGCGACTAGCGAGGAGTCGGGGAAGTCCTTCCCTCGGCTCAGGTCTCGGGCCCTCCGCTCCATGCCGGATGACGATGATGCCAGCGCCGGGCAAGGAGGGGAGGACTCTCCCTTGGTCACAAGGAAGGGCAGGTCGGGGCTGGTTCCCCCAGGGTTCGCTCCGATCCCTGGGCGGTCTGAAGCCAGCCCCAGCCATCCCGACGTGGCTTCTGCTTCTGGGCCTCCCGAGGCTGACCCAAGCTGCAGGCTCTCGAGCTTCAAGTTCGGCCGGAAGTTGCTTGGGTCCGCGAGCGACGACCGGTAAGTGCTTGATTCCTGCTTTGCTTGGTTTCTACCGCCGAGGCTTGACGTCCGTATTCTCTTGTCAGGCCGGCCGAGGTTGAGAGGGGCTTCTGCGGCTCCGCTTGGGGCGAGTCCATCTGCCGGGGCGGTGCTTTCGTCCGCTGGGGAGGAAGACGGCGCAGCTCACGCCTCCCTGGTCCGATCGTCCTCGCGAGGCCGACCGGGACGCCTTGAGTCGACTGCGCTCGATGCTGCAGCCGGGGCGACCAAGGCCCAGGGGGTTCCTTCCTGCCAAACCGTGATCACGCCGCCGTCCTCTTCGCCCACTCCGCCAGTTCCTGCTTCTTCTGCTTCCTCTGCCGCCGTCCTGGACCAGGTCGCCACCGAACTGAGCCAGCTACGGGAGGATCTTCTGAGCGCGGATCCTCCCCTAGCGGTCGGGTGCCTCGAGCTAGCTTCTGGCTGGGCCCATTCTGCTGCCTTTGTCCGTGCAACGCTGAGCCAGGCCGTGGCGGCCTCCGATAGGGAGAAGCAGGCCGCCAACCAAGCCAAGGCCGCCCGTGATGCTGCCCTGGGCGACACTGCAGCTGCCAAGGCTCGCTGCAAGGAGCTGGAGGTTGAGCTGCAAGGCCTGCGCGACGAGCTCGCCAAGGAGGTCCACGACTGCCAGGAGAAAGAGAAGGAGATGAAGGCTCGGGAGGCTGCTACCGTCAAGGACCAAGACGCCAAGCTCGATGACCGCCACGGTGAACTGGAGACGCTGGAGCGGTCTTTGCAGGCAGAGAGGGCCGAGCTGGATGCCAAGGCGAAGGTCCTGGCGGAGGATCGGGTGGCCTTCGCGAATATGGAGAAGAGGGCTCGTGCCGCACTAAAGACGCTTTACGAGAGCGGCTTGGAGGAGCTGCTGGCCGGCGCGGAGGACGGCCCCGCCAAGCTGCTTCCCTTCCCGGTCCGTGCGCTTGTAGATGTCGTAGACGGCCTTGGCCCCATGGCCGAGGCCGAGGCGCGCGCCCTGTCTTCGGCGGCGCTGACGCGTGTCCTCAGCCACGTCTACCTGCGCGACCCGAACGTCGACCTCGACAGTCTGCTGGAGCCCGTGAGCGGCGACCTTGCCGCTGCTGCCGCTAAGGCCGTGGAAGGCCGAGCCGAAGCTTTGCTGGGGAGGTTCCGTGCCTTTAGCATCTTGCCCGAGCGCGGTGCCGCCAGCTCCGTGGCCCCAGGAGGCGACGCCACTAGAGAGTGATCCCTTCACGGCTTCTGTCCTGTTTTTATTCCTGCAACATGCACCATGCCTCGCGGAGGCGTTTAAACTTGTGTTTGGCGTCGTAAAAACAATCTATAGCTTGTAATATTTGCTTTGAATTTCCTGGAATTTGCATTTTTCTCCCCTACTTGCTCGCGCTCTATGCCGGCAGGGCCCGGCCCCGCGCATACCTCACCCAGCGTTAGCCCCATCCGGAAACCAGGTCGGGACTAAGGAGTGAGGGGCTACGTGGCAAGTTAGGCTCTTGAGTCGCGATGCTCAGGAGTCCCCCTTGACGCACAAGCAACAAGTAGGAAAAGGGGGGAACAATGGGTGGATTGATCGTTCTGCGTCGGCAGGGCCCGGCCCCGTGCGTACCTCACCCAGCGTTAGCCCCGACCGGAAACCAGGACGGGACTAAGGAGTGACGGGCTACGTGGCAAGTTAGGCTCCTGAGTCGCGATGCTCAGGAGTCCCCCTTGACGTTCAAACGGGTTTCCATACCGTGGCTCCGCTCGGGGAGGGGCGCGTGACGACCAGGTCCGAGGGACCTGGCTGGGTGGCGTGCGCTCGGGCGAGGCCCGGGCGTAGCCCCCGTGTCCAGCCCCCTCGCGCGGCGCTCCCGAGGGGAGGCGTTGCGATGGTGCTAGACACTGAGCTCTGGGCTCCCTGAGGTTGGTACGGCCGGAGGCCGCCCTCAGTTGTTTATCACCAGCGCAGAGCATAGCGCTTCCGTATGTGTACGGGCATAGCCGCTCCTTGGCAGTGTCGTCAGCCAGCGCGGAGCATGGTGCTTCCACTGGTACGTGGGAGGGGGCTCCCCTCCGGGAGGAGCCCCCGGGGTGTGTATAGCCCCACCCTAACACGTGGCCGGCACGGTAGGGCTAGGAGAGGTGTATCTGGGCACTCATGAGCCAGCGCGGGACTCACGAGGCCCTACCTCGAGGCGGATTGCGCCTGGCTCTGGGCCTTTATCAATGGTGTGTTCCTGCAGGGTGGTTAGAATGCAAATGCTCTACGTCCTCAGGTCCGGGCCCTCGAGCGAGCTTAGCCGCCGCTGGTATGACAGGTCGCGATGCCGTGGGTCAAGGCCAGAGGGTGAGGGCTGGAGAGCCAGTAGGAGTCCATGAGTCGCGATGCTCAGGTACCCCCCTTTTAACGTGCAAGTGCTTTCCACGAAAGCGGAGAAGTCCGGGATAAGCAGCAGGTGATAATTGAGCGCGAAAGAGCAAATTCATTTTAAGTAGATGCGGGAAAAGCAAACGCCGCAGGGCCAGGCCTGAGCAGCTCGGGGATGATGCAGCCCAAGGGGTGCCCCCGACAAGCTAAGTAAAGAGCATAAGCAAAACGGATACATGCCGCAGGGACGGACCCACGCGACCTGGGAATAATGCGGCCCTGTGGGCGCTCCCAGCTAAAAATGGAACTTAGAAAGATGTCACCTGGTGCCGTTGAAGATGGAGTGATGCTGAAGAAGCGGGTGATGCGCGATGAAGACGTCGACCCTCATGAGGCCCAAGGCCCAGGAACCTCGGGAGGCTCCGGGGGCATAGGTGGGTCTCCGAGAGCCATCTCCATCTCCGCCAGGACCACACGATGCCTGACCTCCTGAGCCTCTAGAATCCTCCTCAGCAAGCGCTGATGAGCGGCGACCGCATTTGGCAGGCCGAAAGGCATGCGAACATAGCTGTGAGGTGGACCCTCGCAACGCCCCACGCGCGAAGGCTAGAGGCACTCCTGAGACGCGGCTTGGTTGAGCCCTGGCACGTCAACGCAGACGCACAGCCCACCATCCTCGCCTGGATGTGGGGCCATGGCGGGCAAGCGGTGGCTGCCGCGCATGACTCTCGACTCCTGTAGCTCCTGAGTGTTGCTTGTGATGAACTCCTGAGGGTTTGGTCTTCCTTGCCTTGTACCTTCCTGAGGGAAACGTGCCTGGAAGCACCCCTCCAAATTGTGCCCGAGCGCCTCCCTCGTGAACTTGGCAAAGTCGGTGGCTTTCCAAGAAAGAGCCCCCGAGCCCTGCCTGATTGGGCGCAGATCCTAACCCAACACCTCCGGAGGCGCCTGCCTCCTGATGGCTTGGGCTAGGTGAAGCCTTCTTCTTCTTGGGGGTCGCCTCGGGAAGTCTTTCATTCTGCGGTCCGGGTCTTCGATTGCTGCGGCTTGGAACGCGCGCTCAAGTGAACACATTGTGTCCCTTTCTTCACAGGGTACGGTGATGACTCCACCGCTTCCTGGCATCTTGAGACATTGTATCCATGGTGAGTCACTGCCATGAACTTGGCCAGGGCTGGGTACCCAAGGATGGCGTTGTATAGCAGACGGATGTGGGCGACGTCGAAGTCGATGAGCTCGGTGCGGTCCCGAAGGTGACTAGAAGGCGAACCTGCCCTATCGGAACAGTGGAACCATCAGTGACTCCTGAGAATGGCTTGGTTGGCTGAAGTTGATCATACGGCACTTGGAGATTGCCGAACATCTCGACGGACCTGCTCCGCCGTCAATGAGGGTCCTGGTGACCTGCACGTTGCTGATGACTAGGGAGCAATGCATCGGGAGGACTCTGGCCGTTGCCGTGCACTTGAGCTGATCCGCTGAGCTGAACATGATAGCGCACGCGGACCACCTGAGAGGGCACGTGGCCTCAAGCTTGGGGAGGGCTGCATTCACCTCGCGAGCAAACTGCTTGAAGATGCGCTGTGAGGCTGGGGCCTGCGCGCCACCCAAGATGCAAGCGATTGCGCGCGGCTCCTGGAAGCCCCCAGCCCCCTCGTCTTGATGTTGGTCTTCATTCCTCCTTGGCGGTGGCGGCAGAGGAGGAAGGCATGTGTTGCCGCACGGGCGATCCTCATGAGGCTGATCTCTCCAGCCTCCCTCGCGAGGCTGGTCCTGCCAATGATCCTCGCGAGGTCGGTCACGCCACCCTTGGCGAGGGCCACGGTCTTCCCATCGTCCTCCACCTCTTCCTCCTCCTCGGCCATAGCCCCTATTGTTGTGCTCGGGGCGTCGGCCGACACGGCCATCTCTCATGGCCCTGAGCTCTTGACATTCGTTGGTGTTGTGGGTGTGGAAGTCATGGTACACGCAGTACCGGCTGCCCTTGGATGACTTGGGCTGATCCCTGCCTCGCTTGGTGTCTGGCTCCGTTGCAAGCACGACAACCCCCTTGCGCTTCACGTCCTTGGCCGTGGGCTTCTCTTCTGGGTCGGCAGCCGGGAGTTCGAGGAGGGAAAGGCACCCTTCCTCAGCCCTGGCGCACTTGGTCGCCAATTTGAACAGCTCCAGGGATGTGCATAGGTCTTCATGGATTGCTAGCTCCTCCTTCATCTTGACGTCGCGTACGCCATCGGAGAAGGCCGAGATGATGGCTTCTTCAGTCACCTTGGGGATCTTGAGGCGAGCGTTGTTGAAGCGTTGGATGTATTTCTGCAGGGTTTCCCCTTGCTGCTGCTTGATGCAGCGTAGATCGCTCACGGACGGGAGCCGATCGCGAGCACCCTAGAAGTTGGCGATGAAGCGAGTGCACATCTCGTCCCAGGAGGAGATTGTGCCAGGAGCCAAGTTTAGGAGCCAAGTGCGGGCCCCGTCCTTGAGCGCCAAGGGAAACCAGTTCGCCATGACCCTTTCGTCTCCGTTGGCGGCTTCGATGCATAGCTTGTAGAGTTGCAGGAACTCCGCAGGGTCCGCCGTGCCATCGTAGCGAGGGGGCAGGTCAGGCTTGAACTTGCCTGGCCATGCGACGCCGCATAGCTCGGGGGTGAGGGCACGGCCGCCTACTGTGGCCACCGGTGCCTTTTGCTGGTACTCGGCTTTCTCCTTGGGATTACCGTGCGCCGCCGCTTGGAGCAGCGCGGGGTCTTGGTGTGGAGGTGCAGGGACGCGATCTTGGCGCGCCGGCGCCGGGAGTGCGCGTGCGCCTTCTTGGGGACGACGGGTCTCTTGGCAGCTCCTTTCTTGCTGCGCAGGCGCCGGACGCGGAGGGTCTCGCCCTGGGGCTGCGCGCCTTGGAGCCAGGGCGCCTCCTTGGGGAGGAGGTGGTGTAGGCACTTCCTGTTCCTCGCCTCCTACGCGGAATGGAGGGCGAGGCAGCGAGAGGGACGCCAAGGGGGAGCCCCCTGTGGCGCTGACGAGCTCGGTGATGCGGGCGAGCCAGGCTTCATAGAGGTCGTCGACGGGGCGGTAGTGCAAGAGCTCTCTTGCCAGGAGCAGCGCGGTGTGTGCGTCTGTGGGGGCGCGACGGGCGTAGGACGACGAAGCGGTTGGAGTCAGCGACGGTGTGGCGGTGCGGCCTTCCTGCCGTACCAAAGGATGCTGGGACGAGGCCTGCTGCTCGTTCCCCACCAGGCCGGTGGCGGCGTTGGCGGAAGGCGACAGGGAACGACGAGGGCGTCCGCCGACGGGCGCCGTCTGGGCGACGCGGGTGGCGAGAGCAGCCTGGCGCTCAGCGCGAGCCCGGCGAGCGTCAGCCATGGACACGACAGAAGATCACACGCGAACAGCGGAAGAAATATTCCGGCGCACCCCTACCTGGCGCGCCAAATGTTGGATTTCGGGTTCCGGCAGACCCTTGAGGTTCGAACACTGGGGTGCGCGTGGAGATCTCTCCCCTATCGATCTATGTCCAATCTCCTCGCGTGATCTAAACTGGAAACAACGAACAACACAAGGGACACAAGGTTTATACTGGTTCGGGCCACTGTTCTGGTGTAATACCCTACTCCAGTGTATGGTGTGGTGGATTGCCTCGGGGGCTGATGATGAACAGTACAAGGGAAGAACAGCCTCATGAGAGGTGTTCTTGAGCTGGTGTGATGAACAGCTAGGGTGAGTTCAGTCGCCTCTCTCTCTTTCTTTGCTAGGGCTCTACCAGATTTCTGGATGCCTCGGGGTTTTTCTAGATGTCTCTACTCTGTGGTGGCTAGCTCTATTTATAGAGGCCTTGGGCCTCTCCCCAAATAATGAGCGGGAAGGGCGCCAACAATTGGCCATTTTGAAGGGGAACATCTAGTACAAGTTCTCCTGACCAAAGGTGGTCTTCGGCTGCCAAAAGTACCGGTGATGATGCCGTCTTGGGCTCCACGGTGACCTCCATCCTGCCGCTCTGCTGGTCTTGGTCTCGTTGCACTGGAATGGCAACCTTTGCCCGATGCCTTGTCCTATGCTTGCCCCCTTTGCACCAAAGGGGAAACAAGGACACTGCGCAGGCCGGCGCCCGCATGGTGCCCGCCTGGTCTCGATCATCATGGCTTGCGTCACGGGTTCCTCGCGAGGTACCCCTGCCTTGATCTCTCTGCCTCCTCACAAGCCTGGCTGATGAGGCTGCCACTGAAGAAGCTTCCGGTCGTCCGCCCCGCGAGGCTTGGCCCCTCACGAGGGTCTTGAGCATGAGCTGATGAAGATGCGTCGCGCTGGGCCCCCACTTGAGCCACGCCACAGGCCGCAGGCAGGCAAGTCTGGGGACCCCCGTTCCTAGAATGCCGACAATGCTGGATAGCGGTCGATGAGTGGAGTAATAGTAGTAGATGTAGGCAGGAGTCGGTCTACTTGTCTCAGACGTGATGCCTATATACATGATTATAACTAGATATTCTCATAACTATGCTCAATTCTGGCAATTGCTCAAAAAAATTTGTTCACCCACCGTAGAATACTTATGCTCTCGAGAGAAGCCACTAGTAAAACCTATGGCCCCTGGGTCTATCTTCATCATATTAATCTCCCAATACTTAGTTATTTCCTTTGCTTTTTTACTTTGCTTTTATTTTACTTTGCATCTTTATCACAAAAATACCAAAAATATTATCTTATCATATCTATCAGATCTCACTCTTGTAAGTGGCCATGTAAGGATTGACAGCCCCTTACCGCGTTAGTTTTGAGGATTTATTTGTTTTGTTCAGGTACGAGGGACTCGCGCGTAGCCTCCTACTGGATTGATACCTTGGTTCTCAAAAACTGAGGGAAATACTTACGCTACTTTGCTGCATCATCCCTTCCTCTTCAGGGAAAACCAATGCAGTGCTCAAGAGGTAGCAAGAAGGATTTCTGGCGCCGTTGCCGGGGAGGTCTACGCAAAAGTCAATATACCAAGTACCCATCACATACCCTTATCTCCCGCATTACATTATTTGCCATTTCCCTCTCGTTTTCCTCTCCCCCACTTCACCCTTGCCGTTTTATTCGCCCTCTCTCTGTATCATCCTTCTCTTCCCCGTTTGCCTCTTTTTGCCCGCTTGCTTTTTGTTTGCTTGTGTGTTAGTTTGCTTGCTTGTCACGATGGCTCAAGATAACACTAAATAGTGTGACTTCACCAATACCAACAATAATGATTTTATTAGCACTCTGATTGCTCCTCTTACCGATGCTGAATCTTGTGAAATTAATACTGCTTTGTTGAATCTTGTCTTGAAAGATCCGTTTTCCGGCCTTCCTAGTGAAGATGCCGCTACCCATATAAATAGCTTCATTGATTTGTGTGATATGCAAAAGAAGAAAGATGTGGATAATGATATTGTTAAATTGAAGCTATTTCTTTTTTCGCTTAGAGATTGTGCTAAAGCTTGGTTTTCGTCTTTGCCTAAAAATAGTATTGATTCATGGAACAAGTGCAAAGATGATTTTATCTCTAAGTATTTTCCTCCCGCTAAAATCATCTCTCTTAGGAACAATATTATGAATTTTAAGCAACTTGATCATGAACATGTTGCACAAGCTTGGGAGAGAATGAAACTAATGATACGTAATTGCCCTACTCATGGTTTAAATTTGTGGATGATTATACAAAAATTTTATGCCGGATTAAATTGTGCTTCTAGAAATCTCTTAGATTCGGCCGCGGGAGGCACTTTTATGGAAATCACTTTAGGAGAAGCTACTAAACTCCTAGATAATATTATGGTTAATTATTCTCAATGGCATACTGAAAGATCTACTAATAAAAAGGTGCATGCGATAGAAGAAATTAATGTTTTGAGTGGAAAGATGGATGAACTTATGAAATTATTTGCTTGTAAGAGTGTTTCTTCTAAACCTAATGATATGCCCTTGTCTACTTTGATTGAGAATAATAATGAATCTATGGATGTAAATTTTGTTGGTAGGAACAATTTTGGTAACAACGCATATAGAGGAAATGTCAATCCTAGGCCTTATCCTAGTAATCCCTCTAATAATTATGGTAATTCCTAAAATAATTCTTATGGAAATTATAATAAGATGGCCTCTGATTATGAATCTAATATTAAAGAATTTATTACTTTGCAAAAGAGTTTCAATGCTTTGATTGAAGAAAAATTGCTTAAGATTGATGAGTTGGCTAGGAACGTTGATAGAATTGCTCTTGATGTTGATTCTTTGAAACTTAGATCTATTCCACCTAAGCATGATATCAATAAGTGTCTCAAAGCCATGAGAATTTCCATTGATGAGTGCAAAGAAAGAACCGCTAAGATGCGTGCTAAGAAAGATGTCTTTATAAGAGCGTGTTCTTCTAGTTCCTATGAAAATAAAGATGAAGATCTAAAAGTTATTGATGTGTCCCCTATTAAATCTTTGTTTTGCAATACGAATTTTGATAATGATGGACTGAATATGTTCCACCTTTACCTAGAAGGCGTTCCAAGAATTCGGAATTTTTTCATCTTGATGCTAAAATTGATAAAAGTGGGATTGAAGAAATTAAAACCCTAGATGTTGCTAAACCCACTATTATGGATTTCAAGTTATTTAACTATGAAAATTGCTCTTTGATTGATTGTATTTCCTTGTTGCAATCCGTGCTAAATTCTCCTCACGCTTATAGTCAAAATAAAGCGTTTACTAAACATATCGTTGATGCCTTGATGCAATCTTATGAAGAAAAACTTGAATTGGAAGTTTCTATCCCTAGAAAACTCTATGATGAGTGGAACCAACTATTAAAATTAAAATTAAAGATCATGAATGCTATGCTTTATGTGATTTGGGTGCTAGTGTTTCCATGATTCCAAAGACTTTGTGTGATTTGTTAGGTTTCCGTGATTTTGATGATTGCTCTCTAAACTTGCACCTTGCGGATTCCACTATTAAGAAACCTATGGGAATAATTAATGATGTTCTTATTGTTCCAAATAGGAATTATGTGCCCATAGATTTTATTGTTCTTGACATAGATTGCAATCCTTCATGTCCTATTATTCTTGGTAGACCTTTCCTTAGAACGATTGGTGCAATTATTGATATGAAGGAAGGAAATATTAGATTCCAATTTCCATTAAGGAAATGCATGGAACACTTTCCTAGAAATAAAATTAAATTACCTTATGATTCTATTATGAGAGCCACTTATGGATTGCCTACCAAAGATGGCAATACCTAGATCTATCCTTGCTTGTTATGCCTAGCTAGGGGCGTTAAACGATAACGCTTGTTGCGAGGCAACCCAATTTTATTTTTATTCCTTGCTTTTTGCTCCTCTTTAGTAATAAATAATTTATCTAGCCTCTGTTTAGGTTGTGTTTTTTGTGTTTAATTAGTGTTTGTGCCAAGTAGAACCGTTGGGAAGAGTTGGGGAAAGTCTTGTTACACTTGCTGTAGAAAACAGAAACTTTAGCGCTCACGAGAACTGCTGCCATTTTTATTTGGAAAGTTCTATTTAGTTAATTCTTTTTTCAGATGATTAATAGAGAAATTACTCACGTCCATCAATTTATTTTAGAATTTTTGGGGTTACATATCTTGCGCTAGCTACAGATTACTACAGACTGTTCTGTTTTTGACAGATTCTGTTTTTCGTGTGTTGTTTGCTTATTTTGATGAATCTATGGCTAGTAAAATAGTTTATAAACCATAGAGAAGTTGGAATACAGTAGGTTTAACACCAATATAAATAAATAATGAGTTCATTACGGTATCTTGAAATGGTATTTTGTTTTCTTTCGCTAACGGAGCTCACGAGATTTTCTACTTTGAGTTTTGTGTTGTGAAGTTTTCAAGTTTTGGGTAAAGATTGGATGGATTATGGAACAAGGAGTGGCAAGAGCCTAAGCTTGGGGATGCCCATGGCACCTCCAATATAATCTAAGGACACCTAAAAGCCAAAGCTTTGGGATGCCCCGGAAGGCATCCCCTCTTTCGCCTACTTCTATCGGTAACTTTACTTGGAGCTATATTTTTATTCACCACATGATATGTGTTTTGCTTGGAGCGTCTTGTATAATTTGAGTCTTTAATTTTTAACCACAATCATCCTTTCTGTACACACCTTTTGAGAGAGCCATACATGATTTGTAATTTGTTAGAATACTCTATGTGCTTGGCTTATATCTTTTGAGTTATATAGTTTTGCTCTAGTACTTCACTTATATCTTTTAGAGCACGATGGTGGATTTGTTTTATAGAAACTATTGATCTCTCATGCTTCACTTAGATTATTTTGAGTGTCTTAAATATCATGGTAATTTGCTTAAAATCCTAGCATGCTAGGTATTCAAGATTAGTAAAATTTTCTTATGAGTGTTTTGAAGACTAAGAGAAGTTTGATGCTTGATGTTTTGAGATATGGAGGTAACAATATCAAAGTCATGCTAGTTGAGTAGTTGTGAAATTGATAAATGCTTGTGTTGAAGTTTGCAAGTCCCGTAGCATGCACCTATGGTAAACGTTATGTAACAAATTTGAAACATGAGGTGTTATTTGATTGTCCTCCTTATGAGTGGCGGTCGGGGACGAGCGATGGTCTTTTCCTACCAATCTATCCCCCTAGGAGCATGCGCATAGTGCCGAGGTTTTTGATGACTTGTAGATTTTTGCAATAAGTATGTGAGTTCTTTGTGACTAATGTTGAGTCCATGGATTATACGCACTTTCACCCTTCCATCCTTGCTAGCCTCTTCGGTACCGTGCATTGCCCTTTCTCAGATTAAGAGTTGGCGCAAACTTCGCCGGTGCATCCAAACCCCGTGATATGATACGCTCTTTCACACATAAACCTCCTTATATCTTCCTCAAAACAGCCACCATACCTACCTATTATGGTATTTCCATAGCCATTTCGAGATATATTGCCATGCAACTTTCCACCATTCCGTTTATCATGACACATTCATTATTGTCATATTGCTTAGCATGATCATGTAGTTGACATAGTATTTGTGGCAAAGCCACCGTTCATAATTCCTTCATACATGTCACTCTTGGTCCATTGCATATCCCGGTACACCGCTGGAGGCATTCATATAGAGTCATCTTTTGTTCTAGTATCGAGTTGTAATCATTGAGTTGTAAATAAATAGAAGTGTGATGATCATCATTTTCTAGACCATTGTCCCAAGTGAGGAATTATAAAAAAAAAGGGAGAAAGGCCATGAATAAAAAAAGGCCAAATAAGAAAAAATGAGAGAAAAAGAGAGAAGGGACAATATTACTATCCTTTGCCACAATTGTGCTTCAAAGTAGCACCGTAATCTTCATGATAGAGAGTCTCTTGTTTTGTCGCTTTCATATACTAGTGGGAATTTTCATTATAGAACTTGGCTTGTATATTCCAACAATAGGCCTCCTCAAGTGCCCTAGGTCTTCGTCATCAATCAAGTTGGATGCACACCCACTTAGTTTCTTCTGTTGAGCTTTCATACATTTATAGCTCTAGTGCATCTGTTGCATGCCAATCCCTACTCATTGCATTAACATCAATCGGTGGACATCTCCATAGCCCATTGATTAGCCTCGTTGATGTGAGACTTTCTCCTTTTTGTCTTCTCCACATAACCCCCCTCGTTATATTGTATTCCACCCATAGTGTTATGCCCATGGCTCGCGCTCATATATTGCGTGAAAGTTTATATGTTTGAGATTACTAAAGTATGAAACAATTGCTTGGCTTGTCATCGGGGTTGTGCATGATGAGAGCATTCTTGTGTGACGAAAATGGAGCATGACTAAACTATATGATTTTGTAGGGATGAACTTTCTTTGGCCATGTAATTTTGAGAAGACATAATTGCTTTGTTAGTATGCTTGAAGTATTATTGTTTTTATGTCAATATGAACTTTTGTCTTGAATCTTTCGGATCTGAATATTGATACCACAATTAAGAAGAATTACATTAAAATTATGCCAAGTAGCACTCCGCATCAAAATTCTGTTTTTATCATTTACCTACTCGAGGACGAGCAGGAATTAAGCTTGGGGATGCTTGATACGTCTCCAACGTATCTATAATTTTTGATTGCTCCATGCTATATTACCTACTGTTTTGGACATTATTGGGCTTTATTATCCACTTTTATATTCTTTTTGGGACTAACCTATTAACCGGAGGCCCAGCCCAGAACTGTTTTTTTTGCCTGTTTTAGGGTTTCGAAGAAAAGGAATATCAAACGGAGTCCAAACGGAATGAAACCTTCGGGAACGTGATTTTCTCAACGTGATCCAGGAGACTTGGAGTGGGCGTCAAGAAACAAGGGAGGAAGGCATGAGGCAGGGGGCGCGCCTACCCCCTGGGTGCGCCCTCCACCCTCGTGGGCCCTCCGTTGCTCCACCGACGTACTTCTTCCTCCTATATATATCCACGTACCCCCAAACATCCAGGAGCACCACGAAAACCTAATTCCACTGCCGCAACCTTCTGTACTCGAGAGATCCCATCTCGGGGCCTTTTCCGGAGCTCGGCCGGAGGGGGCATTGATCATGGAGGGCCTGTACATCAACTCCATGGTCTCTCCGGTGATGTGTGAGTAGTTTACTTCAGACCTACGGGTCCATAGTTATTAGCTAGATGGCTTCTTCTCTCTATTTGGATCTCAATACAAAGTTCTCCTCGATCTTCTTGGAGATCTATTCGATGTAATCTTCTTTTGCGGTGTGTTTGTCGAGATCCGATGAATTGTGGGTTTATGATCCAGATTATCTATGAACAATATTTTATTCTCCTTGAATTCTTTTATGTATGATTGGTTTATCTTTGCAAGTCTCTTCGAATTATCAGTTTGGTTTGGCCTACTAGATTGATCTTTCTTACAATGGGAGAAGTGCTTAGCTTTGGGTTCAATCTTGCGGTGCTCGATCCTAGTGACAGAAAGGGAACCGACACGTATTGTATTGTTGCCATCGAGGATAAAAAGATAGGGTTTACATCATATTGCATGAGTTTATCCCTCTACATCATGTCATCTTCCTTAAAGCATTACTCTGTTCTTATGAACTTAATACTCTAGATGCATGCTGGATAGCGGTCGATGTGTGGAGTGATAGTAGTAGATGCAGAATCATTTCGGTCTACTTGTCTTGGACGTGATGCCTATATACATGATCATACCTAGATATTCTCATAATTATTTGCTTTTCTATCAACTGCTCGATAGTAATTCGTTTACCCACCGTAATACTTATGCTCTTGAGAGAAGCCACGAGTGAAACCTATGGCCCCCGGGTCTATCTTCCATCATATTAATCTTCCAACACTTAGTTATTTCCTTTGCCGTTTATTTTACTTTGCATCTTTATTTCTCTTTATCATAAAAATACCAAAAATATTATCTTATCATATCTATCTGATCTCACTCTCGTAAATGATCGTGAAGTGCTTGACAACCCCTTTATCGCATTGGTTGCGAGGTTCCTATTTGTTTGTGTAGGTGCGTGGGACTTGAGCGTGTTCTCCTACTGGATTGATACCTTGGTTCTCAAAAACTGAGGGAAATACTTACGCTACTTTGTTGCATCACCCTTTTCTCTTCAAGGGAAAACCAACGCAGTGCTCAAGAGGTAGCAAGAAGGATTTCTGGCGCCGTTGCCAGGGAAATTCGGGCCAAGTCAAAGTCAAGATTTGACTCCCAACAACGAGTCATTTCTGGCGCCATTACCAAGTCAAAATATACCAAGTACACATCACAAACTCTTATCCCTCGCATTACATTATTTGTCATTTGCCTCTTGTTTTCCTCTCCCCCACTTCACTCTTGCCGTTTTATTCGCCATCTCTTTTCCGCTCACCTTTATTTCACCATGTCGGAGTCAAAAAGGGTTGGGGGTTCTCTCCCGAGTTTTAGTACTTTTGACAATCCTTCAATTCTCTCTACACTCATAAAAATGATGCTATGGAAAGACCTACCAAATTTATGAATGAGAATCTTAATAATTTTGACGAAGATGTTTCCGGAATTTTTCCTTATTTACTCGATGAATCTTTGAAAGGTGCTTGGGATAGACTATTAAGGATCCGGGCCAGCTATGTGCCCCAATACCAAATTGAAATTTACTTAAAGAGCTTTTATGTTGCCCTACCTTCTTCGTTTAAGCATGTCCTAGATTCTATTTTTGAAGAAGGTTTTCGTGAAGGGGATGCCGCAGATACTTATGAAAAGATGAAAACCATATTTGGGCACCCCATGAATGAGAGGGTTGAATCCACATCTCATTTGCTCTCCTACCAAAACGAATCAATCAAAGAGATGAAAGCTAGCTTAGATGCAAATTCTGTAAAATGCTTAATCTTTCTTCTACCATTAACAACCATGTGATTTATCAAAATAGAAAGATTAATGCCATAGATAATAAGTTTTCTCTTTTCTTCCCTAAAACAAAAGATAGCAATACCTAGATCTATCTTCGCTTTTATGCCTAGCTAGGGGCGTTAAACGATAGCGCTTGTTAGGAGGCAACCCAATTTTATTTTTATTCCTTGATTTTTTTTCTCCTGTTTAGTAATAAATAATTTATCTATACTATGTTTTGGTTGCATTTTTTTGTGTTTAATTAGTGTTTGTGCCAAGTAGAACCGTTGGGAAGACTTCGGGAAAGTCTTTTTAATCTTGCTGTAAAAAACAGAAACTTTAGCGCTCACCAGAATTGCTGCCATTTTATTTGGAGAGTGCTATTTAGTTAACTCTTTTTGAAGATGATTAATACATAAATTCCTCACGTCCAGAAATTTATCTTAGAATTTTTGGGGTTCCAGAACTTGCGTTAGCTACAGATTACTATAGACTGTTCTGTTTTTGACAGATTCTGTTTTTCATGTGTTGTTTGCTTATTTTGATGAATATATGGCTAGTAAAAGAGTTTATAAACCATAGAGAAGTTGGAATACAGTAGGTTTAACACCAATATAAATGAAGAATGAGTTCATTATAGTACCTTGAAGTGGTGTTTTGTTTTCTTTCGCTAACGGAGCTCACGAGATTTTCTATTTTGAGTTTTGTGTTGTGAAGTTTTCAAGTTTTGGGTAAACATTTGATGGATTATGGAACAAAGAGTGGCAATAGCCCAAGATTGGGGATGCCCATGGCACCCCTAGGTAAAATTCAAGGACACCAAAAAGCCTGAGCTTGGGGATGCCCTAGAAGGCATCCCCTCTTTCGTCTTCGTCTATCGGTAACTTTACTTGGAGCTATATTTTTATTCACCACATGATATGTGTTTTGCTTGGAGTGTCTTGTATGATTTGGGTCTTTGCTTTTTAGTTTACCACAATCATCCTTGCCGTACATACCTTTGGAGAGAGACTCACATGATTTGAAATTTATTAGAATACTCTATGTGCTTCACTTATATCTTTTGAGCTATATAGTTTTTGCTCTAGTGCTTCACTTATATCTTTTAGAGCACGGTGGTGGATTTGTTTTATAGAAACTATTGTTCTCTCATGCTTCACTTATATTGTTTTGAGAGTCCTATAGAAAAACACAGCAATAATATAAAAACTTTCATACAAGTGCATTGAATACTATGAGAAGTTTGATACTTGATAGTTGTTTTGAGATATGGAGATGGTGATATTAGAGTCATGCTAGTTGAGTAGTTGTGAAATTGAGAAAATACTTGTCTTGAAGTTTGTGATTCCCGTAGCATGCGCATATGGTGACCGTTATGTGATGAAGTTGGAGCATGATTTATTTATTGATTGTCTTCCTTATGAGTGGCGGTCGGGGACGAGCAATGGTCTTTTTCTACCAATCTATCCCCCTAGGAGCATGCGTGTAATACTTTGCTTCGATAACTAATAGATTTTTTCAACAAGTATGTGAGTTCTTTATTAGTAATGTTGAGTCCATGGATTATACGCACTCTCACGCTTCCACCATTGCTAGCCTCTCTAGTATCGCGCAACTTTCGCCGGTACCATAAACCCACCATATACCATCCTCAAAACAGCCACCATACCTACCTATTATGGCATTTCCATAGCCATTCTGAGATATATTGCCATGCAACTTTCCACCGTTCCGTTATTATGACACGCTTCATCATTGTCATATTGCTCGCATGATCATGTAGTTGACATCGCATTTGTGGCAAAGCCACCGTTCATAATTCTTCATACATGTCACTCATGCATCATTGCACATCCCGGTACACCGCCGGAGGCATTCACATAGAGTCATATTTTGTTCTAAGTATTGAGTTGTAATTCTTGAGTTGTAAGTAAATAAAGTATGATGATCATCATTATTAGAGCATTTTCCCAAGTGAGGAAAGGATGATGGAGACTATGATTCCCCCACAAGTCGGGGTGAGACTCCGGACGAAAAAAAAGAGGCCAAAAGGAAAAAAACTAGAAAGAAGGCCCAAATAAAAATGAGAGAAAAAGAGAGAAGGGACAATGCTACTATCCTTTTTCCACACTTGTGCTTCAAAGTAGCACCATGTTCTTCATATAGAGAGTCTGCTATGATATCACTTTCATATACTAGTGGGAATTTTTCATTATAGAACTTGGCTTGTATATTCCAATGATGGGCTTCCTCAAAATGCCCTAGGTCTTCGTGAGCAAGCAAGTTGGATGCACACCCACTTAGTTTCTTTTGTTGAGCTTTCATATACTTATAGCTCTAGTGCATCCGTTGCATGGAAATCCATACTCACTCATATTGATATCTATTAATGGGCATCTCCATAGCCCGTTGATACGCCTAGTTGATGTGAGACTATCTTCCCCTTTTTGTCTTCTCCACAACCACCATTCTATTCCACCATAGTGCTATATCCATGGCTCACGCTCATATATTGCGTAAAGATTGAAAAAGTTTGAGAACATCAAAAGTATGAAACAATTGCTTGGCTTGTCATCGGGGTTGTGCATGATTTAAATATTTTGTGTGGTGAAGATAGAGCATAGACAGACTATATGATTTTGTAGGGATAACTTTCTTTGGCCATGTTATTTTGAGAAGACATAATTTCTTAGTTAGTATGCTTGAAGTATTATTATGTTTATGTCAATATTAAACTTTTATCCTGAATCTTTCGGATCTAAACATTCATGCCACAATAAAGAAAAATTACATTGAGAAATATGTTAGAAAGCATTCCACATCAAAAATTCTTCTTTTATCATTTACCTACTCGAGGACGAGCAGGAATAAGCTTGGGGATGCTTGATACGTCTCCAACGTATCTATATATTTTGATTGCTCCATGTTATTATATTATTTATTTTGGATGTCAATGGCTTTATTTTACACTTTTATATCATTTTTGGGACTAACCTACTAACCGGAGACCCAACCCAAATTGCTGTTTTTTTGCCTATTTTAGGGTTTCGAAGAAAAGGAATATCAAACAGAGTCCAAACGGAATGAAACCTTCGGGAATGTGATTTTCTCAACAAACGTGATCCAGGAGACTTGGAGTGGGCGTCAAGAAACAAGGGAGGAAGGCACGAGGCAGGGGGTGCGCCTACCCCCCTCCCCCCTGGGCGCGCCCTCCACCCTCGTGGGCCCTCCGTTGCTCCACCGACGTACTTCTTCCTCCTATATATATCCACATACCCCCCAAACATCCAGGAGCACCATGAAAACCTAATTCCATCGCCGCAACCTTCTGTACTCGAGAGATCCCATCTCGGGGCCTTTCCCAGAGCTCCACCGGAGGGGGCATTGATCACGGAGGGCCTCTACATCAACTCCATGGCCTCTCCGTGATGTGTGAGTAGTTTACTTCAGACCTACGGGTCCATAGTTATTAGCTAGATAGCTTCTTCTCTCTCTTTGGATCTCAATACAAAGTTCTCCTCGATCTTCTTGGAGATCTATTCGATGTAATCTTCTTTTGCGGTGTGTTTGTCAAGATCTGATGAATTGTGGGTTTATGATCTAGATTATCTATGAACAATATTTTATTCTCCTCTGAATTCTTTTATGTATGATTGGTTTATCTTAGCAAGTCTCTTCGAATTATCAGTTTGGTTTGGCCTACTAGATTGATCTTTCTTGCAATGAGAGAAGTGCTTAGCTTTGGGTTGAATCTTGCGGTGCTCGATTCCAGTGACACAAAGGGAACCGACACGTATTGCATTGTTGCCATCGAGGATAAAAATATGGGGTTTATATCATATTGCATGAGTTTATCCCTCTACATCATGTCATCATCCTTAAAGCATTACTCTATTCTTATGAACTTAATACTCTAGATGCATGCTGGATAGCGGTCGATGTGTGGAGTAATAGTAGTAGATGCAGAATCGTTTTGGTCTACTTGTCTCGGACGTGATGCCTATATACATGATCATACCTAGATATTCTCATAATTATTCGCTTTTCTATCAATTGCTCGACAGTAATTCGTTTACCCACTGTAATACGTATGCTCTTGAGAGAAGCCACTAGTGAAACCTATGGCCCCCGGGTCTATCTTCCATCATATTAATCTTCCAACACTTAGTTATTTCCTTTGCCGTTTATTTTACTTTGCATCTTTATTTCTCTTTATCATAAAAAAACCAAAAATATTATCTTATCATATCTATCAGATCTCACTATCGTAAGTGACCGTGAAGGGCTTGACAACCCCTTTATCGCGTTGGTTGCGAGGTTCTTATTTTTTTGTGTAGGTGCATGGGACTTGAGCGTGATCTCCTACTGGATTGATACCTTGGTTCTCAAAAACTAAGGGAAATACTTACGCTACTTTGCTGCATCACCCTTTCCTCTTCAAGGGAAAACCAACGCAGTGCTCAAGAGGTAGCGCATACCAACACTTTCCAAGGAATTTATTATTTGACAACATAAAGTAAATTCATTTTTTTAATTTAGGGAATGGGCATCCCTAATACCTTTTCCTTACTCTCGTGCAATGACAAGTGAATAAACACTCATCTTGAAAATAACACATCTAGCATTGAAAATATTAGCCACCCCTCACTGCTCCGCGAGCGAAACGAACACACAAAAGAGAAGTTTATTTTTGAAAATTAGAGATGGCACATACAAATTTGCATAGAACGGCAAAAGAATACCGCATATAGGTAGATATGGTGGACTCATGGGGCAAAACTGGTTTAAAGGTTTTTCGATGCACAAGTGGTGATCATACTTAGTGCAAAATGAAGGCTGGCAAAAGATTGAGAAGCGACCAACCAAGAAACAGATAATCTCATAAGCAAGCATTAAGCATAACTAACACCGAATAATGCACCATAAATAGGATATAATTTCATTGCATGATTATTGACTTTCGTCCTTGCATAGGGAAGCACAAACCTTAACACCAATATTCTTACTATAGCATAATTACTCATCAAGATGACTCACATATCACATCATCATAGCTCAAAACTATTACTACGAATCAAGATTATTTTGTCCAATGATCTTCATGAAAGTTTTTATTATATCCTTCTTGGATATCTATCACTTTGGGACTAATTTTCATGTGTTGCTTTTCATAAGCTCAAACATATATAAGTGAAGATCATGAGCATAATATTTTTCTTTTTCTCAAATTAATTTAAGTGAAGCAAGAGAGAATTTCTTGAAAATTTTACTAACTCTCAAATAAATCTAAGTGAAGCAAGAGAGCATTTCTTCAAAAATACTAAAGCACACCATGCTCAAAAAGATATAAATGAAGCACTAGAGCAAGTCCATAGCTCATAAAAGATTTAACTGAAGCAAAGAGAGCAATTCTAACAAGTCATGACATAATTTTGGCTCTCTCAAATAGGTGTGTCCAGCAAGGGATCAAGACTTAAAACACAAAATAAAACAAGCAAAGACTCATATCATACAAGACGCTCCAAGCAAAACACATAGTATGTGATGAATAAAAATATAGCTTCGCGTAAAATACCGATGGTCGTTAGAAGAAAGAGGGGATGCCACTTGGGGGCATCCCTAAGCTTAGTTGGTTGCTCATTTTTGGATAATAACTTGGGATACCGGGGCATCCCCAAGCTTAGGCTCTTCTACTCCCTATTCCTTCATCCATCGTAAGATAACCCAAAACTTGAAAACTTCAATCACACAAAACTCAACAAAACCTTCATGAGATCTGTTAGTATAAGAATAATAAATCACCACTATAAGTGATGTATCAAACCAATTCATATTTTGTTCTTGCATTATATCTACTGTATTTTGATAGGTCTCCAACGTATCTATAATTTTTGATTGTTCAATGCTATTATATTATCCATCTAGGATGCTTTATATGCATTTATATGCTATTTTATATGATTTTTGGGACTAACCTATTAACCTAAAGCCAAGTGCCAGTTTCTGTTTTTTCCTTGTTTTGAGTATTGCAGAAAAGGAAAACCAAACGGAGTCCAATTGACCTGAAATTTCACGCAGATTATTTTTGGACCAGAAGAAGCCCACGGAGTATCGAAGATGGGCCAGAAGAGTCCCGAGGCACCCACGAGGGTGGGGGCACACCCTGCCCCCCTGGGCGCCCCCTACCTCGTGGCCGCCTCGGAGACCCCTGACTTGTTCCGATGCCAAAACCTCTTATATATACCCAAACTTCCAGAAAGAAACCTAGATCGGGAGTTCCACCGCTGCAAACCTCCGTAGCCACCGAAAACCAATCTAGACCTATTCCGGCACCCTGCCGGAGGGGGAATCCCTCTCCAGTAGCCATCTTCATCATCCCGGTGCTCTCCATGACGAGGAGGGAGTAGCTCACCCTCGGGGATGAGGGTATGTACCAGTAGCTATGTGGTTGATCTGTCTCTCTCTCTCTCTTGTGTTCTTGATTCGGCACGATCTTGATGTATCGCGAGCTTTGCTATTATAGTTGGATCTGATGATGTTTCTCCCCCTCTATCCCCTTGTGATGAATTGATTTTTACCTTTGAAGTTATCTTATCGGATTGAGTCTTTAAGGATTTGAGAACACTTGATGTATGTCTTGCATGTGCTTATCTATGGTGACAATGGGATATTCACGTGATCCACTTGATGTATGTTTTGGTGATCAACTTGCGAGTTCCATGACCTTGTGAACTTATGAATAGGGGTTGGCACACATTTTCGTCTTGACTCTCCGATAGAAACTTTGGGGCACTCTTTGAAGTTCTTTCTGTTGGTTGAATAGATGAATCTGAGATTGTGTGATGCATATCGTATAATCATACCCACAGATACTTGATGTGACATTGGAGTATCTAGGTGACATTAGGGTTTTGGTTGATTTGTGTCCTAAGGTGTTATTCTAATACGAACTCTATGATAGATTGAACAGAAAGAATAGCTTCGTGTTATTTTACTACGGACTCTTGAATAGATCGATCAGAAAGGATAACTTTGAGGTGGTTTCGTACCCTACAATAATCTCTTCATTTGTTCTCCGCTATTAGTGACTTTGGAGTGACTCTTCGTTTCATGTTGAGGGATAGTTATATGATCCAATTATGTTATTATTGTTGAGAGAACTTGCACTAGTGAAATTTTGAACCCTAGGCCTTGTTTCCTAGCATTGCAATACCGTTTTTGCTCATTTTTATCATTACTTACCTTGCTGTTTTTATATTTTTAGATTACAAAAACCTATATCTATCATCCATATTGCACTTGTATCACCATCTCTTCGCCGAACTAGTGCACCTATACAATTTACCATTGTATTGGGTGTGTTGGGGACACAAGTGACTCTTTGTTATTTGGTTTCAGGGTTGCTTGAGAGAGACCATCTTCATCCTACGCCTCCCACGGATTGATAAACCTTAGGTCATCCACTTGAGGGAAAATTGCTACTGTCCTACAAACCTCTGCACTTGGAGGCCCAACAACGTCTACAAGAAGAAGGTTGTGTAGTAGACATCATATTCCAACTTTCCTATGGCAAAAACGCATCAAAGAAAACCATAGAGCCATCAAAATAAGCACACAACACAAAGAAAACAGAATCTATCAAAACAGAATAGTCTGTAGCAATCTTACAATTTCGAGTACTTCTGTAACTCCGAAAATTCTGAAAAATTAGGACAGCCTGAGAAATTTTTATATTGATCAACTGCAAGTGGAATGGGTATTTTATCTCTCTTTGGTAAAAAACGGGAATTATTTCCGTCAGCGCAAAAGTTTCTGTTTTTCAGCAAGATCAAACAACTATCACCCTAGAAGATGCTAAAGGCTTTACTTGGCACAGACACTAATTGAAACATAAAAAACACAATCATAATAGTAGCATAATTGTGTTAACACTAAAAAACAGGAAGCAAAAAGCAAAAATAAATTTTATTCATTGGGTTGCCTCCCAACAAGCGCTATAGTTTTACGCCCTTAGCTAGGCATAAGGCAAGGATCTAAATTTTGTCATCTTTGTCCAACTCTTCAATCAAACACTTAGAATCCTTCAAAGATTTAGCATAAATATTTTCAATAACAACACTTCTAGGAATAAATCCAAAGATTTCATTCTTGCAAAAAGGATCTCTTATCACTTCAACAAAATCCGGGCGAATACCGATCATCTTAAGATCTTCTTTATTACTATTACTAGAGGTTGCACCCTTGTTCTTGGTAGCTCTACCAATCTTTACCGGAGTTTTTCCGATATTTTTAGCGGAAGCGGAAGCCGTGCTTATATTACTCAAAATTTCTTCTAATTTATCGATCCGAGACGGGCTTTCTTCTATTCTTTCAAGAATTATTGTACCCTTTTCCCTTAATAACATAGGGATATCTCCCGCTTTTGACCCAATATTGGTGGCAAAATTATGCATCTTTTTATCTATAATTTCCATATGATCTTCGATGAGCATTTTCTTTTCAATAGCATCTAGTCTTTCCATAACATGCTCAAGATTCAAAGTTGTTTCATTAAACATGAGGGGTGGTGAGCCCACTAAATTTCCCATAGCATTAAAAGCATCAAGAGAAGGACACATCAAGAAATTTCCACCAGTAATCGAATCAAGGACGAATCTATACCAAGTGGTGATGCCAACATAAAAGCAACAAAGAAGAACAACGATGGAATTCTTATGGGTAGATCTATTATGAGCATTGCAAATCCTATACCAGGCATCTTTTAAATTTTCTCCTCCCCTTTGTTTAAAGTTGAGAACCTCATTCTCGGGAGTGCAAGAAGTAGAGGAAGAACTATCCAAAATGATAATAACGGCAAACAAGGTTGCACACAAAAACAGATCTGGCAAGAAAACGGCAAACGAAAAAGAGGGGCGAATAAAATGGCAAAATTTTGTGAAGTGGGGAGAGGCAAATGGAAAATAATGTAAATTGCGAGGAGATGAGATTTGTGATTAGGAACCTGGTATATGTTGAAGATCCTCCCCGGCAACGGCGCCAGAAATTCCTTTTGATGTCGGCTAGGACTACGTCGATATTTCCCCAAGAGGAAGGGATAATGCAGCACAACGATGGTAGATATTTCCCCCAGTGGTGAAACCAAGGTTGTCGAACCAGTAGGAGAACCAAGCAACACAACGTAAACAGCCCCTGCACACAAATAACAACCACTCGCAACCCGACATGTTAAAGGGGGTGTCAATCCCTTTGGGGTAACGGCGCCAGAAATTGGTGCATGGATGGGAGAAAGTTGTAATAGATTGAATAAATAGATCGCAAATTAAATAAAGTGCAGCAAAGTATTTTTGTATTTTTGGTTTAATAGATCTGAAAATAAATGCAAAGGAAAAGTATATCGCAAAGGCAAATATATGAGAAGGAGACCCGGGGGCCGTAGGTTTCACTAGTGGATTTTCTCGAGAAAAAATAGCAAACGGTGGGTGAACAAATTACTGTTGGGCAATTGATAGAACTTCAAGTAATCATGACGATATCCAGGCAATGATCATTATATAGGCATCATGTCCAAGATTAGTAGACCGACTCCTGCCTGCATCTACTACTATTACTCCACACATCGACCGCTATCCAACATGCATCTAGTGTATTAAGTTGATGGAGAAACGGAGTAATGCAATAAGAATGATGACATGATGTAGACAAGATCTAGAGATAGACCCCATCATTTTATCCATAGTAGCAATGATACATATGTGTCGCTTCCCCTTCTGTCACTGGGATCAAGCACCGTAAGATCGAACCCACTACAAAGCACCTCTTCCCATTGCAAGATAAATAGATCAAGTTTGCCAAACAAAACCCATATATCGGAGAAGAAATACGAGGCTATAAAAGATCATGCATAAAAGAGATCAAAGAAACTCAAATACTTTCATGGATATAAAAATATATAACTGATCTTAAACTCAAAGTTCATCACATCCCAACAAACACACTGCAAAAAGAGTTACATCATATGGATCTCCAAGAGACCATTGTATTGAGAATTCGGCGAGAGAGAGGAAACCATCTAGCTACTAACTATGGACCTGAAGGTCTACAAATAACTACTCACGCATCATCGAAGAGGCACCAATGGAGGTGGTGAACCCCATCCGAGATGGTGTCTAGATTGGATCTGGTGGTTCTGGACTGTGCAGCAGCTGGATCAACATTTCATCAACTCCCCTAGGGTTTCTAGAATATTGGGGTATTTATGGAGCAAAGAGGTGGTCCGGGGGGCACCCGAGGTGGGCACAACCCACCAGGGCGCGCCTGGGCCTCCTGGCGCGCCCTGGTGGGTTGTGCTCCCCTTGGGGCACCCCCTAGGCGCAGCCAAGGCTCGTTGTGTTCCTTCTAGCCCATGAAAATTCTGCGTAAAGTTTCGTGGCATTTGGACTCTGTTTGATATTGATTTTCTGTGATGTAAAAACATGAAAAAAACAGCAACTGGCACTTTGTTAATAGGTTAGTACCAAAAAAATGATATAAAATGATTATAAAACATGCAAGATTGATAAAATAACAGCATGGAACAATGAAAAATTATAGATACGTTGGAGACTTATCACCGCGACGCACGGTAACTGGTAAGGAAGCGATGGCATCCTGTTGTGCCGTGTTCCTCGCCGCCCGTGACCGCACACATGGTAAGGAAGAGATGGCATCTCGCAGCACCGAGTTCGTCGCTGCCGGCAGCCACACAGTTACATGGGCGGACTTTGAGGATGCCATGGCCGGATGGGTGGTGGATCTAGAGGTGGCCAAAGCCGCACAGAAGGAGCGGAAAAGGCAGAAAGCAGTCAAGAAAAGAGAGTCCCGCCGCCACAAGAAAGAAGAGGTTGCACGCCATGGTGAGGAGAGCTTGGTGGAGATCGAATCACGGTGGGCTGCCGCCTACAAGGCCGGGAAGGAGAACGCCGGCGTCTGGCCAGCATGCCCCGATGGCAGCATGTGAGAAGTAGTTTAAGTTTGTAGGATTAGAGCAAATTACTGATGACCCACAAGTATAGGGGATCAATTGTAGCTCTTTTTGATAAGTAAGAGTGTCGAACCCAGCGAGGAGCAGAAGGAAATGACAAGTGGTTTTCAGCAAGGTAGTGTCTGCAAGTGTTGAAATTGTAAGTAACAGAGTAGTTTGATGGCAAGATAATTTGTAACAAGCAAGTAACAATAATAGTAGCAAAAGTGAAGCAGGATAGCCCAATCCTTTTGAGGCAAAGGACAGGCCAAAACGGTCTCTTATGTTAAGCAAAGCGTTCTTGAGGGTACGCGGAAATTTCATCTAGTCACTTTCACAATGTTGGTTCAGTTTGTGTTCGCTACTTTGATAATTTGATATGTGGGTGGACCAGTGCTTAGGTGATGTTCTTACTTGAACAAATCTTCTACTTATGATTAACCCTCCCGCAAGAATCCGCAACTATGAGAAAAGTATTAAGAATAAATTCTAACCATGGCATTAAACATTTGGATCCAATCGGTGCCTTACGGAATAGCGCATAAGCTGGGGTTTAAGCTTCTGTCACTCTCGCAACCCATCATCTAATTGATACTCCACAATGCATTCCCTTAGGCCCAAATATAAGTGTCATGTAGTCAGCGTTCACATGACACCACTAAGGGAATCACAACATACATACTATCAAAATATCGAACACATATCAAGTTTACATGATTACTTGCAACATGATTTCTCCCATGACCTCAATAACAAAAGTACTACTCACAAATGATAATCATTCTCAAGACCAGAGGGGTATTAAATAAAAAATTGGATCTGGACATATAATCTTCCACCAAATAAACCATATAGTAATCAACTACAAGATGTAATCAACACTACTAGTCACCCACAAGCACCAATATATAGTTTTGGTAACAAAATTGAACACAAGAGATGAACTAGGGTTTGAGATGAGATGGTGGTGTTGAAGATGTTGATGGAGATTTCCTTCCCCAAGATGGGAGAGTTGTCGGTGATGATGAGGATGATGATTTCCCCTTCTGGGAGGGAAGTTCCCCCGGCGAAATCGCTCCGCCGGAGGGCAAAAGTGCTCCTGCCCAAGTTTCGCCTCGAGACGGCGGCGCTCCATCCTGAAAGTCCTCTCTTTATTTTTTCTAGGTCAAAATGACTTATATACCAGAAGATGGGCACCGGAGGTGGGCCTGGTTGAGCACAACCCACCAGGGCGCGCCTGGGCTCTCTGGCGCGCCCCCTCTAGTACTTATTTGCTCTAATATTCTTCATATATTCCATAAAAATCCTCCGTGAAGTTTCAGCTTGTTTGGAGTTGTGCAGAATAGGTAGCCTGGCGTAGCTTTTCCAGGTCCAGATTTCCAACTGCCGAAATTCTCCCTCTTTGTTTATACCTTGCATATTGTGGGGGGAAAGGCATTAGAATTACTCTAAAAAGCATTATTATGGATAAAACATCATAAATAACAATAGGAAAACATGATGCAAAATGGACGTATCAACTCCCCCAAGCTTAGACCTCGCTTGTCCTCAAGCGAAAACCGAAATTGAAAAACATGTCCACATGCTTAGAGAGAGAGAGGTGTCGATAGAAACAAAATATAGACATAGAAGCATCATGTTGATTATTATAACAGCAACAAACTTAAATATAAAACTCCTTTCATAGAACTTTTATCATAGACTTCTCATGAACAAGCGACAAATGATCACACCATTGAAATATAAAGAAAAAACTCTATTAGAAACTAACAAACTATGTTCCCAGTCAACTTTGCAACTACAATTCATCATCTTTTACGAAAGGGTCACGTATCGGAGCCTTTAGGCAAGTCCACACACTCAGCCATCATATAGTCTTCCATGATTGCTAACACTCACCGCGTACACATGAGCAAAACGTTTCAATCGGACACATAGAAAGATAGGGGCTTGTAATTTTGCCTCCTAACGTATTCACCTCAAGGGTGATGTCAACAATAATAACTCATGCTATCTATATTCAACTGGACATATGTGCCTAGATCTTTCCTCACCACATGATGCTTGCCAAAGGAGAAAAAAAGGAATAGAGAGGAAACTTTTGACTCTTTACATAAAAGTAAATACATAAAAGTAAATGATAGGCCCTTCGCAGAGGGAAGCAGAGGTTGACATGCGCTTATTTGTTTGTATGCTCAACCCCTTAGTGAAAAAGAACGTCATGTTGTATTGCCTCTTGTGATAGTGACCTTTATTGTGCAGTCTGTCACTTTTATTCTTCACCATCACAAGTTTGTACAACGCTCAATTTTCTCTTACACTAAATGATCTCACACTTCTAGAAGCAATTTTTATTGCCTTATTGTACCGATGACAACTTACTTGAGGGATCTTGCTCAATCCCTAGGTAGGTATGGTGGACTCCTGAAAATAAGATTTGGGTTTAAGGGTTTTTGGATGCACAAGTAGTATCTCTACTTAGAGCGGGATTTTTGGCTAGCAAAGATAGGGGCAAGCACCACATGTTAAAGGATCTATGACAATATGACTTCTATGTGAATATAAACAAACATAAACCATTAGGTTGTCTTCCTTGTTCAACGTCAACAATTTTGGCATATAATATTTTGATGAGGGCTCACACTCACAAAAATTTCTAGGATAGTATATTTATATGTGAATCTTATCTTCCCTTATTAATTCTTTCATGAGTTTCATCATTGACTAATGCTATGTTTGTCAATCTCTAACAAAAATTTCTACTTATACTTTTCGTTATGTGGTGTCATCACCTACCATAAGATTAGCATATGATCTTTTCATTTATTTCATTTCTTTTTATTTATTTCCTTTCTTTTAATTGCAACATGAAAGTAAGGAAAGCAAAAAACTCAAACTAAACTTTATTATATATCTCGCACATGATTACAAGGATAAATCACTAAGCAAACTCTCGAAAAGAAAGGATCAAACTAAACTTTTATTCATCTAAAGCAAAAGATCAAACTAAAATAAGAAAGGCAAAAGATAGTGGGGATGATACGATACCGGGGCACCTCCCCCAAGCTTGGAGGAAGCCAAGGGGAGTGCCCATACCCGATACTCAATTCTCTTTTGCTGATGAAGATGAAGGTGGTGGTGATGAAGCGATCCCGTCCTTAAGGATCAAGAGATTCTCCAATCGACGGATGACGCCTCGGAGGTGGATGATGTGCCCTTGATGCAGAATATTTTCATGGGTGAGATACTTATTTTGCACATGAACCGTTTCAATGATGCGAAAGGCTTCAATCTCATTAGGAGTAAGATGAACATAGTAAGGTTTAAGGACATCTTCTTCTTCCTCCTCGATTGGCAGTGCTTGCTCGAACACCGGGGGTTGATCTATGGTAGCCTCCTTGCTCTCGTCTCCCTTGACGGCTTCTGCGGGCTCTTCTCTCTTCAGCTCGATCTTCATCAACCAAGCATCCTCTTCCATGTTGTTGGATGAAGAAGAAGACATGATGCCTGGCTCAACAGATCTGGCTGAAAATAGCATGAAAAGAGAACAGAAGGTTTCTCCGTGATACGGTGATCAATAGGTTCGGGGGGTATATAGAGATTTTTATCTTGGGAAACAAGCAAACTGTAAAAAAACGGAGTCTGGAAGATACCCCAGGTGGGCACAACCCACCTAGGCACGCCTGGCAAGCCAGGCGCGCCCAGGTGTCTTGTGCCCACCAGGGTACGCTTCCTGGAAGTTTCTTATTTTCCTAATTTTCTAAATATTCCAAAACTGACAAAAAAATTGCGGATTTTTCGGAGTTTGTTTACTTACCGTATCACGTACCTCCTTATTTTCATGATTCTGGAGTGTTCCGGAAGGACTCTTTTATGTGTTCTTCTGGTGTCAAAGTTTGGATAATATTACTTTCAACATTAATGGGCGTACCTGAGATATAATGTAAACAACTACAAGATGGGAGAGATGTAATCAAATAAACCATATAGTAATCTTCCACCAAATAAACCATATAGTAATAAACTACAAGATGTAATCAACACTACTAGTCTCCCACAAGCACCAATATATAGTTCCGGTAACAAGAGTGAACACAAGAGATGAACTAGGGTTTGAGATGAGATGGTGTTGATGAAGATGTTAACGGAGATTGCCCTCCCCAAGATGGGAGAGTTGTTGGTGATGATGAGGACAATGATTTCCCCCTCCGGGAGGGAAGTTCCCCTGGCGGAATCGCTCCACCGGAGGGCAAAAGTGCTCCTGCCCAAGTTCTGCCTCGAGACGGTGGCGCTCCATCCTGAAATTCCTCTCTTTATTTTTTTCTAGGTCAAAATGACTTATATACCAGAAGGTGGGCACTAGAGATGGTCTTGGGTGAGCACAGCCCACTAGGGCGCGCCTAGGTGGGTTGTGCCCACCTGGTGGGACCCCTCTGGTACTTATTTGCTTCAATATTCTTCATATATTCCATAAAAATTCTCTGTGAAGTTTCAACTTGTTTGGAATTGTAAAGAATAGGTAGCCTGACGTAGCTTTTCCATGTCCAGATTTCCAGCTGCCGGAATTCTCCCTCTTTGTGTATACCTTGCATATTATGGGGGAAAAGGCATTAGAATTACTCCAAAAAGCATTATTATGGATAAAAACATCATAAATAATAGTAGGAAAACATGATGCAAAAATGGACGTATCAATTACCAGTAGTACTTTAAGTTTGTAGTATTAACGTACAATGTCGGTAAGAGCATCCTTTGAGGGCTTTGAGCATTGATTAATTAGAAGATCACGAAAGACACAGTTTCTATGCCGTACCCGTCTGCGTTTTTTTGCGTTAATGATCCATAAGTCAGTTACCTGTGCGATGTTTCCTAATAAACCAGGCATACTATTCACCAAAAAATCAACTACACGTGTACACGGGATCTGCCAATTTTCTGTTTTCTTGCACACGAGTATTTTACGTGCTTCGTCTGTGTTGTGTGTTTCCCCCGCCAAATTTTGCAACAAAATTTTCATTAGGCGCGTGATTTCAAAATTTATTCCTCCAACCACATCCCCACCCATCAAATATCCTCAGTATCCCCTCCCCCACGCATCCCCCTACCGGCATCTCAAACCGCCACCGCCGCAACCACAACTTCAACCACATCAACGTTCTTCTCGTATCCAGTCAGGTAACCCTCCAATCTCTATCACGGCCCCGGCCTGACTCCTTAAATGGCGCCTACGAGACATCCTCATGCCTCCAAATCCCCACCACCAGGAGCTGATGGCGGTCCATGGCGCGATGGCCGCTGTGTGTGTTGACCCGGAGAAACACCTCGCCACTGCCGCTGCCGACATAGCACAGGCTTTTCCTAGATGAAGTGCCCCAGCGACTACCCCCCAGGACTTAACAGGTAAGATTTGACCAGCTAAATCTTACCAATACCACTTGCAACGACTATGATTTGTATGGTTGATGTATTAAGCATGTTCCTGCCTTGTTTATTTCAGTACTGCACACTGTGTGATGTTCAAATATTACCATGTCCAGCTCAATTTCGCCAATACCAGCAAAAACTTACAATACATGACTCAAGATATCACTAGAGATGCTGCCCATTTGCTATTTTTAGTGGAAACTAACCCTGTTGTACCTAACATGCATGTCCATGTACTTACGCAGGGTCATAATGGAGGATGTTGTTGTTTGCCATCGAGGTTAGCTGCATCCCATGTCTTACAGTATTTCACATCATTTGTACAATTGCAGTTTAACTTCTACCATTTACTGGTTGCCTGTAGGTACACATGTCAGTGGCACTGAGCCACGCTTCGACCAGGAGGAACAGCTCTCCTCCACCGTCGCTGACTTTGGGTGGGCTCTGACGAAGATGAAGTGCCCCGACAACTACCTCTCAGGACTTACCAAGTATGTACTCACCAGTTCAATCTTACGGATACCAGTTGCAATTAATGACTAAGTTCTGTACGGTCGATGTATTAAGCATGTTCTAGTAAACATGCCTAACACGTTTTAGCTACTTTCCCTACCTTTTTATAGACATCTGGGTCATTCTCTGCTCTGGCAGCACCTGCCTTGTGATGTTTAATTATGCCAATTGCATTTTTATCACTACCGGTTTCAATGGTTATTAAGCCTGTTGCAATTAACAGTTGAATCCATTTTTAACTAGTTGTATTTCGATGGCTACAAACTTACAAAACATGACTTAGGATGCTGTTAGGCATGTTGCAATTAACAGTTGTATCCATTTTTTAATCTGTTCCTTTGCTACCATGCTACTCTCCGCAATGAAGATATACTGGAGATGCTACCCATTTGCTATTTTTGGTGGATGCTAACCCTGTTGTACTTAACATGCATGTCCATGTACTTACGCAGGGTCATAACGGCCGATGTTGTTGTTTGACGTCAAGGTTAGCTGCATCCCATATCTTACAGTATTTCACATCATTTGTGCAATTGTAGTTTAACTTCTACCATTTACTGGTTGCTTGTAGGTACACATGTCAGTGGCACTGATCCACGCTTCAACCCGGAGGAACAGCTCGCCTCCGCCGCCACTGACTTTGGGCGGGCTCTAGCCAAGATGAAGTGCCCTAGCAACTACCTCTCAAGACTTACCAAGTATGTACTCACCAGTTCAATCTTACCAATACCAGTTGCAATTAGTGGATATGTTTTGTACGATCGATGTATTAAGCATGTTGTAGTAAACATGCCTAACACGTTTTAGCTATTTTTCCAACCTTTTTTATAGACAACTGGGCCATTATCTGCTCTGGCAGCACCTGCCTTGTGATGTTTAACTCTGCCAATTGCATTTTGATCAGTACCAGTTTTACTGGACATTAAGCATGTTCCAATTAACAGTTTTATCCATTTTTAAAGAGTTGTATTTCAATGGCTACAAACTTACAAAACATGAATTAGGATGTTGTTCAGCCTGTTGCAATTAATAGTTGTCTCCATTTTTTAATCCATCCCTTTGCTACCGTGCTACTCTTTTGCAATGAAGATATCACTATAGATGCTGCTATTTTATTACCATTTGCTATTTTTGGTGGTTGTTAACCCTATTGTAGTTAACATTGGCTTTCCATGTACTTACACAGGGCTACAATGGGCGATTCTGTTGTTTGCCGTCGAGGTTAGCTGCATCCCATGTCTTATGCACCATCTATTCCTAAATATAAGTATTTTAGAGATTCCAATATAGACTACATAAGGAGCAAAATGAGTGAATCTAGATTATAATCTAAACTATATCTATAATTCTATATACATCCGTATGTAGTTCATATTGAAATCTCTAAAAAATACTTGTACTTAGGAACATAGCTAGTTGTATTTTACATCATTTGTGCGATCTCAGTTTAGCTTCTAACATTTACTGGTTGCTTGTACATACATATATGAGTGGTATTGATCCACGCTTCGATCCCTTTTGTGTATGGGGCAATGAGATATTCATGAACAAGCGTTAAGTGAGGAAACTAAGAATGATTGTTAGGCGAAAGAAACGGGTGATTGGAATTAAGCTCTTTATTTACACTTTGTCGAAGACAACAGTGAACTTTAGGATGGTAAGTAATGTGTTGCCTTTCCCCCTGCCCATAACAAGTTATTCTATTAGACCTCAGTACCTGATATTTTTCTCCTTTCAGTGGTTTCCGAAGCTATTTACTGATGATTACCTTGCAAACTACATGACCGGAGTGGAGGCAACTAAGGTTAAAGTATATAATTCATGCTACCATGATAATGCTCTAGAAGTCTTCCTAAAGGCGGTGAAGGATGGGCAGGCGATCGTCACAAGGGGTTGGACAAAAGTGGTTCGTGCCTATGGCATGCAGGAAGGCACATTATGGGCATTCCGCTTCTTCAACACCATCGGCAGTCAAAATGATTTACACTTGTCTCTTAACCTTTACCGACTTTAAATATTGTGGTTCATCATAGTTAATTGTTGTCTAATCCTGTAATTACTAAACATATTGTACTGACAATTTTGTTTATGGATTCGTTGTTGAACCATTGTGCTGAGAATTTGAATTGCACGTTTCATATTTCAAAATTTCCAATTCGAATAATAAATTACAAGCAAAAATAAAAAATATACAGGAGCTAATAAAATAATGTGCACACGGTTAGAAAGAAAATAGTGTGTGTGATGTAAAAAGAGAACAGACGGTCATGGAACTTTGCAAACAGTTCTGGCAGTAAAAGCGCTTGTGATGGATAGCCCAATGCCACATAGTTTTCTTCATCAAATCGTGTGTGATGTAGTTGATAAAAGCAAACAGTTAACCAAGGGAGAGTGTGTGTGATAGTTACACCTTTCACACACGAGCCTATACATAAAACTGTGTGGGATGTACATACGAACAGAAACGTTTTCCCTGGATTGACTGTGTGGGATGTACATAAGAAAGGAAACATATTCCTTGGATTGGTTGTGTGTGATATACATACAAACAGAAATGTTTTTCTAAGATTCCCCGTGTGGGATATACATACGAACGGAAATGATTGGGTTTCGATGCCTCGCTTGATTGCACACGAGCTCATTTTTCCCCAGCCTATGTCCCAGGAGGGCCTATCCCCAATAGTTTCTGGGTCGTATGGGAAAGACCAACCTACTGCCCACACTCACTTGGGGACGGTTCCAAATGTCGTCGCGGAAAGGGGTTAAAAACCGTTTGTATAGCACCTCGCTGTACCTGTGCTTCTCTCTTTTTCTCTCATTTTTTGGTCCTTCTCTTTTATTTATTTGGCCTTTCTCTCTTTTTTATTTCCTCACATGGGACAATGCTCTAATGATAATCAACACACTTTTATTTACTTACAACTCAGAAATTACAAATCGATACTAGAACAAAAATATGACTCTATGTGAATGCCTCGGGCGGTGTACTGTGATGTGCAATGATTCAAGAGCGACATGTATAAAAAATTATGAATGGTGGCTTTGCCACAAATACGATGTCAACTACTCCCTCTGTTCCAAATTAAAATCACTACAAGTAATTTGGAACGAAGGGAGTACATGATCATGCATAGCAATATGACAATTATGGGGCGTGTCATAATAAACGGAACGGTGGAAAGTTGCATGGCAATATATCTTGGAATGGCTATGGAAATTTCATAATAGGTAGTTATGGTGGCTGTTTTGAGGAAGGTATATGGTGGGTGTATGGCACCGGCGAAAGTTGCGCGGCACAAGAGAGGCTAGCAATGGTGGAAAGGTGAGAGTGTGTATAATCCATGGACTCAACATTAGTCATAAAGAACTCACAAACTTATTGCAAAAATCTATTAGTCATCAAAACAAAGTACTACACACATGCTCCTAGGGAGATAGATTCGTAGGAAAAGACCATGGCTCGTCCCCGACCGCCACTCATAAGGAAGGCAATCAAAAAATATCTCATGCTCAAACTTCGTTACATAACGGTTAGCCATACGTGCATGCTACGGGACTCACAAACCTTAACACAAGTATTTCTTAAATTCACAACTACTTCCTAGCATGACTCTAATATCACCGTCATCATATCTCAAAACAATCATAAGGAATCAAACTTCTCATAGTATTCAATGCACGTTATATGAAAGTTTTTATTATATCCCTCTTGGATGCCTATCATATTAAGACTAATTTTATAACCAAAGCAAATTACCATGCTGTTTTTAAAGACTCTCAAAATAATATAAGTGAAGTATGAGAGTTCAACAATTTCTATAAAATAAAACCACCGCCGTGCTCTAAAAAGATATAAGTGAAGCACTAGAGCAAAACAGCCTAGCTCGAAAAATATAAGTGAAGCACATAGAGTATTCTAATAAATCACGATTCATGCATGTCTCTCTCAAAAGGTGTGTACAGAAAGGATGATTGTGGCAAACTAAAAAGCAAAGAATCAAATCATACAAGATTCTCCAAGCAAAACACATATCATGTGGTGAATAAAAATATAGCCTCAAGTAAAGTTACCGATAGACAAACACGAAAGAGGGGATGCCTTCCGGGGCATCCCCAAGATTAGGCTCTTGGTTAGCTTAGGATCTTGGTTGTCCTTGAATATTACCTTGGGGTGCCTTGGGCATACCCAAGCTTAGGATCTTACCACTCCTTATTCCATAGTCCATCAAATCCTTACCCAAAACTTAAAAACTTCACAACACAAAACTCAATAGAAAATCTCATAAGCTCCATTAGTATAAGAAAATAAATCACCACTTTTGGTACTGTTGAGAACTCATTATTTATTTATATTGGTGTAATATCTAATGTATTCCAACTTTTACATGGTTCATACCCCCGATACTAGCCATCGATGCATCAAAATAAGCAAACAGCATGTGAAAAACAGAATCTGTCAAAAACAGAACAGTCTGTAGCAATCTGGATATTTCGTATACTTCTGTAACGCCAAACATTCTGAAAAATTAGGACAGCCTAAGAAATTTGTTTATTAATCTTATGCAAAAAGAATCAGTATTTTATCGCACTTCTGCTAAAAATGAAAATTGATCTCATGGGCGCAAAAGTTTCTGTTTTTCAGCAAAATCAAATCAACTATCACCGTAAGCTATCGCAAAGATCTTACTTGGCACAAACACTAATTAAAACATAAAACCACATCTAACCAGAGGCTAGATGAAATACTTAATAAAAGCAGAACCTAAGAATCAAAAAACAAAAATAAAGTTTGGTTGCCAACCAACAAGCGCTATTGTTTAACGCCCTTAGCTAGGCATGAAACACGAATAGATCTAAGTATTCTAATTTTTGGTATGCAATCCATAAGTGGCTCTCATAATAGATTCATAAGGCAATTTAATTTTCTTTCTAGGGAAGTATTCCATGCCTTTCCCTAACGGAAATTGAAATCTAATATTTCCTTCTTTCATATCAATAATTGCACCAATCGTTCTAAGGAAAGGTCTACCAAGAATAATAGGACATGTAGGATTGCAATCTATATCAAGAACAATGAAATCTACGGGCACATAATTCATATTTGCAACAATAAGAACATTATTAATCTTTCCCTTATGTTTCTTAATAGTGGAATCTGCAAGATGCAAATTGAAGGAACAATCATCAAATTCATGGAAACCTAACACATCACATAAAGTTTTTGGAATCGTGGAAACACTAGCACTCAAATCACACAAAGTGTGGCATTCATAATATTTAAACTTAATCTTAATAGTAGGTTCTCACTCATCATAAAGTTTTCTAGGAATAGAGACTTCCAATTAAATCTTTTCTTCAAAAGATTGCATCATAGCATCAACGATATGTTTAGTAAAAGCTTTGTTTTGACTATAAGCATGAGGAGAATTCAACATGGATTGCAACAAGGAAATACAATCTATTAAAGAACAATTATCATAATTAAATTCCTTGAACTCCAAAAGAGTGAGTTCATTGCTATTTAAAGTTTTGACCTCTCCAATCCCACTTCTATCAATTTTGCATCAAGATCTAAAAACTCTGAATCATTGCGACACCTTCTAACTAAAGTTGACTCATCTCCAGTACCATCTTTATCAAGATTTACATTGGAAAACAAAGATTCAATAGGAGTCACATCAGTTACTTTAAGATCTTCATCATTATTTAAAGATTCTAGTTTGGCGGCCATTTTGTTTACTAAATAGGTTGTTTATCAGAAATTTGACCTACTAAATTTTCAAGATGCACAAACTGAGATCTCAAACCATTAAATTCCTTAGACATATCATCAAGCTCTTTATTCATGCATTCCATAAAACTTTTGGGCTCCTTGGGCTCGTTTCTAAAGAAATTGTTATGCTCAAATTGCAAAGACATGAAGCTTCTAACATTACTTTCAATTTAATCTAACCTCCTAAGGTGAGGGTCAACGTTTTTTTGGAGGAGTCATGGTGACAAGGCAAGCAATCCAACACACGAGCACACAAAAAGCAGACGAAGAAGATGAACGGAAGAGGGGCAAAGAAAAGGCAAATCTTTTTGAAAATCATTTTAGAAGTGGGGGAGAGGAAAATGAGAGCTGAATGGCAAATAATGTAGTGAGAGGGATGAGAGGCTATGATGCCAACTTGGTATGTCTCGGCTTGAAGTAGATCTCCCTAGAAACGGCGCCAGAAATTCTTCCTGCTACCTGATACGTCTCCAATGTATCTACAATTTTTGATTGCTCCATGCTATATTATCTACTGTTTTGGACTATATTGGGCTTTATTTTCCACTTTTATATTATTTTTGGTACTAACCTATTAACCGGAGGCCCAACCCAGAATTGCTGTTTTTTTGCCTATTTCAGTGTTTCGAAGAAACGGACTATCAAACGGAGTCCAAACGGAATAAACCTTTCTGGAACGTGATTTTCTTCCTGAATATGACCCAGGCGACTTGGACCCTACGCCAAGGAAGCTTCGAGGTGGGCACGAGGTAGGGGGGCGCGCCCTATACCCCCAGGCGCGCCCCCACCCTTGTGGGCCCACTGAAGCTCCACCGACGTACTTCTTCCTCCTATATATACCTACGTACCCCCAAACGAACAGATACGGAGCCAAAAACCTAATTCCAACGCCGCAACTTTCTGTATCCACGAGATCCCATCTTGGGGCCTATTCCGGAGCTCCGCCGGAGAGGGCCGTCATCACGGAGGGCTTCTACATCATCATAGCCTCTCCGATGAAGTGTGAGTAGTTTACCTCGGACCTTCGGGTCCATAGTTATCAGCTAGATGGCTTCTTCTCTCTTTTTGGATCTCAATACAAAGTTCTCCCCCTCTCTCGTGGAGACCTATTTGATGTAATCTTCTTCTTTTTGCGGTGTGTTTGTTGAGACCGATGAATTGTGGGTTTATGATCAAGTGTATCTATGAATAATATTTGAATCTTCTCTAAATTCTTTTATGTATGATTGGTTATCTTTGCAAGTCTCTTCGAATTATCCGTTTGGTTTGGCCAACTAGATTGGTAGTTCTTGCCATGGGAGAAGTGCTTAGCTTTGGGTTCGATCTTGCGGTGTCCTTTCCCAGTGACAGAAGGGGCAGCAAGGCACGTATTGCATCGTTGCCATCGAGGATAACAAGATGGGGTTTATTTCATATTGCATGAATTTATCTCTCTACATCATGTCACCTTGCTTAAAGTGTTACTCTGTTTTTAACTTAATACTCTAGATGCATGCTTGATAGCGGTCGATGAGTGGAGTAATAGTAGTAGATGCAGAATCGTTTCGGTCTACTTGTCACGGACGTGATGCCTATATACATGATCATGCCTAGATATTCTCATAACTATGCTCAATTCTGTCAATTGCTCAACAGTAATTTGTTCACCCACCGTAGAATACTTATGCTCTTGAGAGAAGCCACAAGTGAAACCTATGGCCCCCGTGTCTATTCTCATCATATCAATCTCCATCACTTTAATCTTGCTTTGCTATTTACTCTGCCTTTTACTTTTCACTTTGCATCTCTATACCAAAAATACCAAAAATATTATATCTATCAGATCTCACTCTCGTAAGTGACTGTGAAGGGATTGACAACCCCTAATCGCGTTGGTTGCGAGTAGCTATCGTTTTGTGCAGGTACGAGGGACTTGAGTGTGGCCTCCTACTGGATTGATACCTTGGTTCTCAAAAACTGAGGGAAATACTTACGCTACTCTGCTGCATCATCATTTCCTCATCGGGGAAATCCAACGCAAGCTCAAGAGGTAGCAAGAAGAATTTCTGGCACCGTTGCCGGGAGTCTACACAAAAAGTTAACATACCAAGTACCCATCACAATCCCTATCTCTCGCATTACATTATTTACAATTTGCCTCCCATTTTCCTCTCCCCCACTTCACCCTTGCCGTTTTATTCGCCCTCTCTTTCCCAATATCCTTCTCCTTCTCCCCTCTCTTTTCCGCTTGCCTTTTTGTTTGCTCGTGTGTTGGATTGCTTGTTTGTCGCGATGGCTCAAGATACTACCAAATTGTGTGACTTCACCAATACCAATAATAATGATTTCCTTAGCACTCCGGTTGCTCCTCTTGCCAATACTGAATCTTGTGAAATCAATACTGCTTTGTTGAATCTTGTTATGAAAGATCAATTCGTCGGCCTTCCTAGTGAAGATGCCGCTACTCATCTGAATTGCTTCGTTGATTTATGTGATATGCAAAAGAAAAAAGATGTCGATAATGATGTCGTTAAATTGAAGCTATTTCTTTTTTTGCATAGAGATTGTGCTAAAGCTTGGTTTTCGTCTTTGCCTAAAAATATTATTGATTCTTGGAACAAGTGCAAAGATGCTTTTATCTCTAAGTATTTCCCTCCTGCTAAGATCCTCTCTCTTAGAAACGATATTATGAACTTTAAGCAACTTGATCATGAACATGTTGCACAAGCTTGGGAGAGAATGAAATTAATGATACGTAACTGCCCTACTCATGGTTCAAATTTGTGGATGATTATACAAAACTTTTATGCCGGATTGAATTTTGCTTCTAGAAATCTTTTAGATTCGGCCGCGGGAGGCACTTTTGTGGAAATCACTTTAGGAGATGCTACTAAACTCCTAGATAATATTATGGTTAATTATTCTCAATGGCATACTGAAAGATCTTCTAATAAAAAAAGTGCATGCGATAGAAGAAATCAATGTTTTGAGTGGAAAGATGGATGAACTTATGAAACTATTTGCTACTAAGAGTGTTTCTTCTGATCCTAATGATATGCCTTTGTCTACTTTGATTGAGAATAACAATGAATCTAGGAATGTGAATTTTGTTGGTAGGAATAATTTTGGTAACAATGCTTATAGAGGGAATTTTAATCCTAGGCCATATCCTAGTAATCCTTCTAATAATTATGGGAATTCCTACAACAACTCTTATGGAAATTATAATAAGATGCCCTCTGAATTTGAGAATAGTGTTAAAGAGTTTATGAATTCACAAAAGAATTTTAATGCTTTGCTTGAAGAGAAATTGCTTAAAGTTGATGATTTGGCTAGGAACGTTGATAGAATTTCTCTTGAGGTTGATTCTTTAAAGCTTAGATCTATTCCTCCTCAGCATGATATCAATGAGTCTCTCAAAGCTATGAGAATTTCCATTGATGAGTGCAAGGAAAGAACCGCTAGGATGCGTGCTTCCAAAGATGCCTTTATTTAAGCGTGTTCTTCCAATTCCTATGAAAACCAAGATGAAGATCTAAAAGTTAATGATGTGTCTCCTATTAAATCTTTGTTTTGCAATATGAATCTTGATGAAACTGAATATGATCTTCCTTTACCTAGAAGGAGTTCTAAAAATTCGGAGTATTTAGATCTTTATGATGAAATTGATGAAAGTGGGATTGAAAGAAATAAAAATCTAGATGTTGCTAAACCCACTATATTGGATTTCAAGGAATTTAATTATGAAAGTTGCTCTTTAATCGGTTGTATTTCCTTGTTGCAATCCGTGCTAAATTCTCCACATGCTTATAGTCAAAAGAAAGCCTTCACCAAACATATTGTTGATGCCTTGATGCAATCTTATGAAGAAAAACTTGAGTTGAAGGTTTCTATCCCTAGAAAACTCTATGATGAGTGGGAACCAACTATTAAAATTAGAATTAAATATCATGAGTTTTATGCCTTGTGTGATTTGGGTGCTAGTGTCTCCACTATCCCCAAAACTTTGTGTGATTTGCTAGATTTCCGCGATTTTCATGATTGCTCTCTAAACTTTCATCTTGCGGATTCTACTATTAAGAAACCTATGGGAAGGATTAATGATCGTCTTATTGTTGCAAATAGAAATTATGTGCCCTTAGAACGGTTGGTGCGATTATTGATACGAAGGAAGGGAATATTAGATTTCAATTTCCATTAAAAAAGGGCATGGAACACTTTCCAAGAAAGAAAATAAAATTGCCATATGAAACTATCATGAGAGCCACTTATGGATTGCCTACCAAACATGGCAATACCTAGATCTATCCTCGCTTTTATGCCTAGCTAGGGGCGTTAAACGATAGCGCTTGTTGGGAGGCAACCCAATTTTATTTTTATTCCTTGAATTTTGCTCCTGTTTAGTAATAAATAATTTATTTAGCCTCTGTTTTGGTTGTGTTTTTTTGTTTAATTAGTGTTTGTGCCAAGTAGAACCGTTGGGAAGACTTGGGGAATGTCTTGTTGAACATGCTATAAAAAAACAGAAACTTTAGCGCTCACGAGAACTGCTGTCATTTTTATTTGGTAAGTGATATTTAGTTAATTCTTTTTGAAGATGATTAATAGATAAATTACTCACGTCCACCAATTTATTTTAGAATATTTTGGGTTCCAGAAGTTTGCGTTAGTTACAGATTACTACAGACTGTTCTGTTTTTGACAGATTCTGTTTTTCGTGTGTTGTTTGCTTATTTTGATGAATCTATGGCTAGTAAAATAGTTTATAATCCATAGAGAAGTTGGAATACAGTAGGTTTAACACCAATATAAATAAAGAATGAGTACATTACAGTACCTTGAAGTGGTCTTTTGTTTTCTTTCTCTAACGGAGCTCACGAAATTTCTATTTGAGTTTTGTGTTGTGAAGTTTTCAAGCTTTGGGTGAATTCTTTTGATGGATTATGGAACAAGGAGTGGCAAGAGCCTAAGCTTGGGTATGCCCATGGCACACCCAAGATAATCCAAGGACACCAAAAAGTCGAAGCTTGGGGATGCCTCGGAAGGCATCCCCTCTTTCGTCCACTTCCATCGGTAATTTACTTGGAGCTATATTTTTATTCACCAACATGATATGTGTTTTGCTTGGAGCGTCTTGTATTATTTGTGTCTTTGTGTTTTAGTATGCCACAATCATCCTTGATGTACACAACTTTTGAGAGAGCCATACATGAATTAGAATTTGATAGAATACTCTATGTGCTTCACTTATATCTTTTTGAGCTAAGTAGTTTTGCTCTATGTGCTTCACTTATATCTTTTTGAGCTAAGTAGTTTTGCTCTATGTGCTTCACTTATATCTGTTGAGCTATGTAGTTTTGCTCTATGTGCTTCACTTATATCTTTTGAGCGTTATAATTTTGCTCTATGTGCTTCACTTAGATCTTTTAGAGCACGGTGGTGGATTTGTTTTAAAGAAACTATTGATCTCTCATGCTTCACTTAAATTATTTTGAGAGTCTCTTAATAGCATGGTAATTTGCTTAATAATAACATGCTTGGTATTCAAGATTTGTGAAACTTTCTTTTGAGTGCATTGAATACTAAGAAAAGATTGAAGCATGATAATTGTTTTGAGATATGGAGGTGATAATATTAGAGTCATGCTAGTTGAGTAGTTGTGAAATTAAAGAATACTTGTGTTAAAGTTTGTGATTCTCGTAGCATGCACGTATGGTGAACCGTTATGTGATGAAGTCGGAGCATGATTTATTTATTGATTGTCTTCCTTATGAGTGGCGGTTGGGGACGAGCGATGGTCTTTTCCTACCAATCTATCCCCCTAGGAGCATGCGCGTAATACTTTGCTTTGATAACTTCTATATTTTTGTAGTAAGTATATGAGTTCTTTATGACTAATGTTGAGTCCATGGATTATATGCACTTTTTCTCTCACCCTTCCACCTTTGCTAGCCTCTCTAATACCGCGCACCTTTCGCCGGTATCATACACCCACCATATACCTTCCTCAAAACAGCCACCATACCTACCTATTAAGGCATTTCCATAGCCATTCTGAGATATATAGCGATGCAACTCTCCACTGTTCCATTTATTATGACACACTCCATCATTGTCATATTGCATATCCCGGTACACCGTCGGAGGCATTCATATAGAGTCATATTTTGTTCTAAGTATCAAGTTGTAATTGTTGAGTTGTAAGAAAAATAAAAGTGTGATGATCATCATTTTTAGAGCATTGTCCCAAGTGAGGAAAGAATGATGGAGACTATGATTCCCCCATAAGTCGGGATGAGACTCCAGACAAAACATAAAACAGGCCAAAGAAGCCCAAAAAAAGAGAAAAAAAAGAGGCCATAAAAAAGAGAAAAGGCCCAAATAAAAAACAAATAAAAAATGAGAGAAAAAGAGAGAAGGGACAATGTTACTATCCTTTTACCACATTTGTGCTTCAAAGTAGCACCATGATTTTCATGATAGAGAGTCTCTCGTTATGTCACTTTCATATACTAGTGGGAATTTTACATTATAGAACTTGGCTTTTATATTCCAATGATGGGCTTCCTCAAATTGCCCTAGGTCTTCATGAGCAAGCAAGTTGTATGCACACCCACTTAGTTTCTTTTGATGAGCTTTCATATACTAATAACTCTAGTGCATCAGTTGCATGGCAATCCCTACTCACTCACATTGATATCTATTGATGGGCATCTCCATAGCCCATTGACACGCCTAGTTGATGTGAGACTATCTTCCCCTCTTTTTGTCTTCTCCACAACCACCATTCTATTCCACCTATAGTGCTATATCCTTGGCTCACGCTCATGTATTGCGTGAAGATTGAATTTTTTTTTGAAAAAGTTAGAGTATGAAACAATTGCTTGGCTTGTCATCGGGGTTGTGCATGATTTAAATACTTTGCGTGGTGAAGATAGAGCATAGCCAGACTATATGATTTTGTAGGGATAACTTTCTTTGGCCATGTTATTTTGAGAAGACATAATTGCTTTGTTAGTATGCTTGAAGTATTATTATTTTCATGTCAATATAAACTTTTGTCTTGAATATTTCGAATCTGAATATTCATATCACAATTAAGAAGATTTTGTCGGTGTTCTGGGAACGGGGGTCCCCAGACTTGCCTGCCTGCGGCCTGCGGCGTGGCTCAAAGGGGGGCCCAGCACGGCCCATCTTCATCAATACAGACCCAAGACCCTCGCGAGGGGCCAAGCCTCGCGGGGCGGACGACACGGAGCTTCCTTAGGCACGGCCTCGTCAGGATGGCTCACGAGGAGGCAGAGAGATCAAGGCGGGGTACCTCGCGAGGTGCCCGTGATGCAAGCCATGACGACCAAGGGTGCCAGGCGGGCGCCAGCCCGCGCAGTGTCCTCCTTTCCTCTTTGGTGCAAAGGGAGCAAGCGCAGGCGAGAGCATCAAGCAAAGGCACCCGTTTCGGTGCAACGAGACCAAGACCAGTCCAACGGCTAGGAGAAAGTCATTGTGGAGCCCAAGCCAGCGTTATAGCCAGAGCCTTTGGCAGGCGAAGACCAACTTTAGTCAGGATAAGTGTACCAGATGTTCCCCTTCAAAATGGCCAATTGTTGGCGCCCTTCCCGCTCAATATTTGGGAAGAGGCCCAGGGCCTTTGCCTATAAATAGGACTAGCCACCCCCAGGGTAGGAGGATAGGAATCAAGAAGGGAGAATCTAGAAGCCAAGAGAGAAACTAGCTATGATTGGGATCAAGAAGGGAGAATCTAGAAGCCAAGAGAGAAACTAGCTATGATGGAAATCGGAGAGATAATCGAGAAGAGAGAGAGAGACAGAAGGGTGACTGAACTCCTCCTAGCAGTTCATCCCCCCAGCCAAGAACAGAACCTCGCAAGGTTGTTCTTCCTTGTATTGCTCATCATCATCAGCCCAAGAGGCAATCCACCACACCACACACTGGAGTAGGGTATTACGCCACAACGGTGGCCTGAACCAGTATAAACCCTGTGTCTCTTGTGCTGTTCTTTCCATAGCTTAGATCTTAGCGAGGCGGAGGGGTGCAGGTAGGTAGAAGGCGAAATCTCCGCGTGCACCCTAGTGTTCGAACCTCAAGGGTCTGCCGGAACCCGAAATCCGACATTTGGCGCGCCAGGTAGGGGTGCGCCGGAATTCGTCTTCCACCACCCCGTTCTCCTCCAACCATCGCGTCCATGTCTGACGCTTGTCGGGCCCGCGCCGAGCGCCGGGCCGCTCTTGCTTCCCCCGTCGCCCAGACGGCTCCTGTCGGCGGGCGTCCTCGCTGTTCCCCGTCACTTGCCGTCAACGCCGCCACTGGCCTGGCGGGGGACGAGCAGCAAGCATCGTCTCAGCACCCATCCGTGCGGCAAGACGGCCGCACCGGTACTCCTCGCTCACCCCAGCTGGTTCTTCGTCCCGTGCGCTCCGCGCACCCATGGAGGCTCGAGCTGCGCTCATCGCGGCAAACGAGCTCCTGCGCTACCGTCCCGTCGACGACGTCTATGAAGAATGGCTCGACCGCGTCGCCGAGCTCGTCTGCGCCGCAGGGGGCTCTCCTGCGCCGTCCGTTCCACTACACCGCACCACGCCCCGCGCGGGCGACGAAGTTCCGGCGGCACCCCAGCCGCCTCCTCCTCAAGAAGGCGCCATGGCTCCAAGGCGCGTGGCTCCTGGGCGGAACCCGCTCCGTCAGGTGCCAGCGCGGCAAGAGCAGAGCTGCCAAGAAGTCCCTCGCCCGCAAGAAGCTGCCCGGGCGCTCCCTGCTCCAGCACGTCGTGACCATGCTCCTGCTCCCGCGCGTCAAGACCCCGCGCTGCTCCCAACTGCAGCGCATGGGGACATGCAAGACCGAGCTCTCCGTCACCCAAGGCCTCCTGTGGCCACAGTAGGCTACCATGCCTTCACCACCGAGCTACGCAGCGTCGCGTGGCCCGACAAGTTCAAGCCAGACCTGCCTCCTCGTTACGACGGCACGGCTGACCCTGTGGAGTTCCTCCAGCTCTATGAGCTGGGCATCGAAGCTGCCAACGGAGACGAGAAGGTAATGGCGAACTGGCTTCCCATGGCACTCAAGGACAGGGCCCGCACCTGGCTCCTGAACCTGGCTCCAGGCACGATCTCCTCATGGGACGAGATGCGCACCCGCTTCATCGCCAACTTCCAAGGTACTCGCGACCGGCCACCCGCCGTGAGTGACATGCGCCACATCAAGCAACAACCCGAAGAGACCCTGTAGAAGTACATCCAGCACTTCAACAACACACGCTTCAAGATTCCCAAGGTGACCAAGGAGGCCATCATCTCAGCCTACTCCAACGGCGTGCGCGATGTCAAGATGAAGGAGGAGCTAGCGATGCATGAAGACCTGTGCACTTCCTTGGAGTTGTTCAACTTGGCAACCAAGTGCACCAGGGCTGAGGAAGGGCGTCTCTCCCTCCTCGAGCTGCCTGCCGCAGACCCAGAAGAGAAGAAGCCCAAGGCCAAGGATGTGAAGCGCAAGGGGGCTGCCGTGCTCGCGGTAGAACCAGACACCAAGCGGGGCAGAGATCAGCCCGAATCTCCCAAGGGCAGTCGGTATTGTGTGTACCACGACCTCCACACCCACAACACAACGAATGTCAAGAGCTCCGAGCCATGCGAGAAGGAAGGATCAGCCGTCGCCTCGACCGCAGTGACCGGGGCTATGGTTGAGGAGGAGGAAGGAACGCAGGACGCTGGGAAGACCGCTGCCCACGCCAAGGGTGGCGTGATCGACCTCGCGAGGATCGCTGGCAAGACCCGTCTTGCGAGGGAGACTGGAGGGATCAGCCTCGCGAGGATCGCCTGCAAGGCAACGCAGGCCTCCCTCCGCTGCCGCCGCAGCCAAGGAGAAATGAGGACCGCCATCAGGACGAGGGGGCTGGGGGCTTCCAGGAGCCGCGCGCGATCGCCTGCATCCTGGGCGGGGCTCAAGCCCCAGCCTCTCAATGCATCTTCAAGCAGTTCGCCCGCGAAGTGAATGCAGTCCTCCCCAAGCTTGAAGCCACGCGCCCGCTCAGGTGGTCGATGTGCGCCATCACGTTCAGCTCAGCAGATCAGTTCAAGTGTGCGGCTACAGCCGGAGTCCTCCCGATGCTTTGTTCCCTAATCATCAGCAACATGGTGGTCACCAGGACCCTCATCGATAGCGGGGTAGGGCTCAACGTCCTATCCGTGGAAACATTCAACAATCTCCAAGTGCCCTACAACCAGCTTCAGCCAACCAAGCCTTTCTCCGGAGTCACCGACGGCTCCACGGCCCCGATTGGGCAGGTCCACCTCCCTGTCACCTTCGGGGCACGCGACAACTACCGCACCGAGCTCATCGACTTCGACGTCGCTCACATTCGCCTGTCGTACAACACCATCCTTGGGTACCCAGCGCTGGCCAAGTTCATGGCCGTAACTCACCACGGCTACAACGTCCTCAAGATGTCAGGAAGTGGCGGAGTCATCACGGTGCCCTGTGAAGAGAAGGACGCGGTGTGTTCCCTGGAATGAGCCTTTCAGGCCGCATCACTGGAAGACCCGGATCGCGGAAGCAGGAGGCTTCCCGAGACCACCCCCAAGAAGAAGAAGACATTGTCCGGCCCGACCCCTCAGGAGGCAGGCCCCTCAGGGCCCGCGCCTGCCCAGGGGGAACCTCCTTCCATCGCATAGGAAAGTGCGCCCACCGCCCTCCTCGGGCAGGGCTCGGGGGCTCTCCCCTGGAGGGCCACCGACCTGGCTAAGGTCACGAGGGAGGCGCTTGGGTACCACATGGAGGCGTGTTTCGAAGCACGTTTCCCTCAAGAAGGATTAAGGCAAGGAGAGCCAGACCCTCAGGAGTTCGTCGGCAAGGCCATTCAGGAGCTACAGGAGTCAAGAGTCATGAAAGGCGGCCGCCGCCTACCAGCTGTGGCTCCCCATCCAAGCGAGGATGGTGGGCTACGCGTCTGCATCGACATACCAGGGCTCAATCGAGTCGCCTCTCTGGAGCGCCTCTGGCTCTCGCGAGTGGGGCGCTACGAAGGTCCACCCCACAGCTACATTCGCATGCCTTACGGCTTGCCGAACGCGGCTGCCACGTACCAGCGCCTCATGAGGGGTATCATGGAGGCTCAAGAGGCCAGGCGTTCCACAGCCTTGGCGGAGATGGAGATGATCCGCGAGGAGCCACCAGCGCCTCCGGAGCCTCCTGAGGCCCCTGGGCCTGGGGGCTCGTGAGGACCGGCTTCCGCAGCCCACCGAGTCTGCTACACCAACACTCCTTTGTCCTCAACATCATCAGGTGACATCTTTCAAGTTTCATTTCCAGCTGGGAGCGCCCCCCAGGGCTGCATTATTCCCAAGCCGCATGGGTCCGTCCCTGCGGCATGTACCCCTTTTGTTTCATGTTGTTAGCTTACTTTGTTGGGGGCGCCCCACGGGCTACATCATCCCCAAGTCGCTCGGGCCAGACCCAGCGGCATGTATCCCTTTTGCGTTTATTTCCGGCTATGCGTTGAACCCACCATGCTTGGTTATTTGATGCCTGTCCACGGCACCTCTTCTTCTCCATGCCGACCACTTGCACGTTAAAGGGGGGGTACCTGAGCATCGCGACTCAGGGCTCTTACTGGCTCTCCAGCCCTCACCCTCTGGCCTTGTCCACGACATCGCGACCTAGCATACCAGCGACGGCTGAGACCAGCTCGAGGGCCGGGACCCGAGGACGTAGAGTGCCGGCATCTAACCAAATTTGCAGGGACACATCACAAGATAAGGCCCAGTGTCAGGCGCAACCCGCCTAGAGGTAGGGCCCCATGAGTCCCGCGCTGGCTCACGGGTGCCCAGATACACCTCGCCAGGCTCTACCATGCCAGCCACGTGTCAGGGCGGGGCTGTACACGCCTCGGGGGCTCCTCCCGGAGGGGAGCCCCCTCCCACGTACCAGTGGAAGCACCATGCTCCATGCTGGCTGATGACACTGCCGAGGAGCGGCTATGCCCGTACACATACGGAAGCACTATGCTCCGCGCTGGTGATAAACAACTGAGGGCGGCCCCCGGGCCGCATCAACCTCAGGGAGCCCAGAGCTCAGTGTGTAGCCTCATCGTAACGCCTCCCCTCGGGAGTGCCGCGCGAGGGGGCTGGGCACGGGGGCTGCGCCTGGGTCATGCCCAGACGCACACCACCCAGCCAGGCTCCCACGGGCCTGGTTCGTCGGCGTCTCTCCCCGAGCAGAGCCAAGGTACGAAGGCCGTTTGAGCGTCAAGGGGGACTCCTGAGCATCGCGACTCAGGAGCCTAACTGGTCACGTAGCCCCTCACTCCTTAGTTCCGAAAGGCTAACGGCGGTTGAGGTATGCGCGCAGCCGGGCTCTCCAGACGTAGAACGGTAGATCCACCCACATCACACCTCCCTACTTGTTGTTCGTGCGCCAAGGGGGACTCTTGAGCATCGCGACCCAGAAGCCTAACTTTTCACGTAGCCCCTCACTCCTTGGTCCCGTCCTGGTTTCCGGTCGGGGCTAACGGCGGCTGAGGTATGCGCGGGGCCGGGCTCTGCCGGCGTAGAACATAAGCAAGTAGGAAGGAAAAGCGTAAATTTCAAGGAATTTAAAAGCAAATATTACAGTCCACACTGTTATCTCAATGCCAAACGCAAGTTTAAACGCCTCCCCGAGGCATGATACATGTGTAAGAATTAAAGGCAGGACAGGAGCCACAACGGAGTCACTTGTCGGCGGTGGAGCAGCGCGGAGTGGGTTCGCCTCATGGAGCAGCGGGGTCGGCAGCGCCTTGCTTCGGCTTGGTGCTGAAGGCCCGGAACTTCCCCAGCAAAGCCTCGGCGCGACCCTTCACGGCCTCGGCAGCGGCAGCGGCACGCTCGCCGCTTACTGGCTCCAGCAGGCTGTCGAGGTCGACGCCGGGATCGCGAAGGTAGATGTGGGTGAGGACCCGCGTCAGCGCTGCAGAAGACAGGACACGTGCCTCGGCCTTGGCCATGGGGCCAAGGCCAAGGGCGACATCTTCAAGAGCGCGAACCAAGAAGGGAAGCAGCTTGGCGGGGCCGTCCTCGGCGCCAGCCAGTGGGCTCTCCAGGCCGCTGTCGTAAAGCGTCCTCAGCGAGGAGCGAGCCTTCGACTCCATCTCCGCGAAGGCCATGCGGTCCTCGGCAAGAACCTGGGCCTTGTCGTCCAGCTCGACCTTCCTCGCCCCCAACTCCTGCTCCAGCGCGCCTAGGCGGTCACGGCGCCTCCTGAGCTTGATCTCCCTCTCCTTGACGGCCGCCTCGCGAGCCTTCACGCCTTCTTCCTGCTCTTGGCGAAGGCGGGCCTCTTTCGCAAGCTGGTCCCGCAGGCCTTGCAGCTCGTCCTCCAGCGCCTTGCACTGACCACGGACGTCGACCACCTCCCCCAGGGCTGCGTCACGAGCAGCCTTCGCCTCAAGGACGGCCTGCCTCTCCTCATCGCAAGCCATCGAGGCCTGGACCAGCACCGCCCGAATCGAAGCGTCGGAACGAACCCATCCTGAAGCCAGCTCCAAGCGCCCGGCCACCAAGCAAGGGTCGGCGCCAAGAAGATCCTGCCACAGCCGGTCCAGCTCAGCAGCAGCACGATCCAGAACAGCAGGAGGAGTCGGAGAGACAGCAGTCGGTGGAGTAGGAGGAGAAGGCGACAGCGCGACCACATCATCCTAAGGCGGAGCCTGCTGCGCCCCAACGGCTGTAGTGGCGGCAGCATGCAAAGGCACCTCGGGAGTCACTTGGGCCATGGGGGCTGAGCTCGCCCCAGCCGGCTCAGCCAGGCCTCGCGAGGACGACCGGGCAGGAGAAGCCCGTGCGTCGCGGTCACCTTCCTTTGCGGGCAGAGGCGCTGCCACGGATGGAACCTCAAGAGCTCCCTACGGCTTCTTTGCTGCGGGCGCCAGCCTATCCAAGAGATGTGGACGTCAAGCCTCAGCAGCAGAACAAGAAATAAAGACAAGAATCAAGCGCTTATGGGTCGTCACCAGTGAGCTCAGGCAGCCTCCGGCCAAATTTGAAGCCCGAAAGCCGGCTGGAAGGGTCAACCTTGGGAAGCTCGGGAGCGGAAGGCGCGTCTGCGGTCCGCCTCGGGGCCGGGGCAGACCCGCGGGAGATCAGCCTGATCCTGTCCTTCTTCGGGATTGGGGCCAAGCTCCCGTCGCCCTGCTCGTCATCATCCTTGTCGTCATCGCTCGGAAAGAGGCGGAGAGCGCGGGACCTGCACCGGGGGAGGGGAGCCCTCGACTCTCCGTCAGTCGCCTTGGAGTCAGGCCCTTTTTCTCGCTCCCCTCCTTCCTCCTCTTCGCTGGAGTCGTCGGAGGACACGTCCACCGATTCCCCGGGAGTTTCCATGGGCACGGGCCCGTCCCCGTTGAAGACGGGCATGGACTCCACTACCTGCTCCCAGTCATCACGGAGGAACAAGGGCGTAGGAGCGCCCTCCAACCTCGCCACATCGCCCCGACCAGAGATTGGAGGACCGCAGCCAGATCTTCGTCGGCCAAGGCCGCGGGGCTCGGATGGGGCCTCCACATCGGAAGTGAGTACTGCCGAAGCGGAGCCAGCTGGTGCTCCAGGAATTCCCTCAACAGCGACGCGCCGGTCAGCTTCGCCGCCGCCATGTTGGCCGGCCTCAGATCCGCGTCCATCTTCTCCAACACCAGCTTCGCGCGGGGGTCCGCGAGCTCCGCTCGACCCCAATCGCTGGAGCTCGTGGGTTGCTCCGTGGGCAAGATCAGCCGAGGGTGGATGCGCCCAGCATCTGCCAAGACCCACTTGCTCCTGAAGCCCTCAATCCTTTTCCCGGGGTTCAAAATGGCAATGGCGCCACCATACACGATGAAGCTCGCGCACGCGGAAGCAGGACCGCGAGAGGTCCGGAGGTAGAAGTAGTGGCGCAGCAAGGCCACTGAGGGTTGCACCCCTACGTGAGCCTCGCAGTAAAAGGTGAAGATTGCCAGGAGAAGGACGGAGTTGGGGTGGAGATGCAGAGCCTGTAGCTTATAATGGCGGAGGACAGAGAAGAAGAACTCGGAGAAGGGAGGCACCAGGCCAGCAGCAATGGCGCTTACAAAGAACGGATAGAAGGTGCTCCCTTGGCCCTCAGGGGTGGCGGAGCCGGCCTTGAACACCTTCGCCCCGTCGATGCCCCGCGCCGCCGCCATCCGGCGCAACCGGGCGAGGCTCGCCTCCGACACGTTCGGCGAGTCCAGGGCAGACGAGTACCAAGCTCCGGCCAGGGACTGACGAGGCGCCATGGCTTCCTAGGTCACGCGGTCGGAGTAGATCTGGAAATTTTGGAGGAAGGAAGGAGAGGCGCAAGAAAGGGGATCTGAGCAGCATCCGGAGAAAGCGAAAAGCAAAGCCTAGGAAGATGCCGCTCCTTTATCAACTCGCCCGGTTGCTAAGGCGCTCACGTCCAATCAACCGCCACGCGGCGCCCAAGGCCGCAGGCTGTTAGGGCCCGCAGCGCTTCGCCCTTGCCCTTTCGCCTCCCTGCACGGCCAAGTCCGGGCGCACCTTGGGCCCGGGGGCTACTGTCGGCGTTCTGGGAACGGGGGTCCCCAGACTTGCCTGCCTGCGGCCTGTGGCGTGGCTCAAAGGGGGGCCCAGCACGGCCCATCTTCATCAACACAGACCCAAGACCCTCACGAGGGGCCAAGCCTCGCGGGGCGGACGACATGAAGCTTCCTCAGGCACGGCCTCGTCAGGCTGGCTCGCGAGGAGGCGGAGAGATCAAGGCAGGGTACCTCACGAGGTGCCCGTGACGCAAGCCATGACGACCAAGGGTGCCAGGCGGGCGCCAGCCCGTGCAGTGTCCTCCTTTCCTCTTTGGTGCAAAGGGAGCAAGCGCAGGCATGAGCATCAAGCAAAGGCACCCGTTTCGATGCAACGAGACCAAGACAAGTCCAATGGCAGGGAGGAAGTCATTGTGGAGCCCAAGCCAGCGTCACAGCTAGAGCCTTTGGCAGGCGAAGACCAACTTTAGTCAGGATAAGTGTACCAGATGTTCCCCTTCAAAATGGTCAATTGTTGGTGCCCTTCCCGCTCAATATTTGGGAAGAGGCCCAGGGCCTTTGCCTATAAATAGAACTGGCCACCCCCAGGGTAGGAGGATCGGAATCAAGAAGGGAGAATCTAGAAGCCAAGAGAGAAACTAGCTATGATCGGGATCAAGAAGGGAGAATCTAGAAGCCAAGAGAGAAACTAGCTATGATGGAAATCGGAGAGAGAATCAAGAAGAGAGAGAGAGAAGTGTGACTGAACTCCTCCTAGCAGTTCATCCCCCCAGCCAAGAACAGACCCTCGCGAGGCTGTTCTTCCTTGTATTGCTCAACGGTGGCCCAAACCAGTATAAACCCTGTGTCTCTTGTGATGTTCTTTCCATAGCTCAGATCTTAGCGAGGCGGAGGGGTGCAGGTAGGTAGAAGGCGAAATCTCCGCGCGCACCCCAGTGTTCGAACCTCAAGGGTCTGCCGGAACCCGAAATCCGACGGATTTGCATTGAAATTATGCCAAGTAGCACTCTGCATCAAAAATTCTCATTTTATCATTTACCTACTCGAGGACGAGCAGGAATTAAGCTTGGGGATGCCTGATACGTCTCCAACGTATCTATAATTCTTGATTGCTCCATGTTATATTATCTACTGTTTTGGACTATATTGGGCTTTATTTTCCACTTTTATATTATTTTTGGGACTAACCTATTAACCAGAGGCCCAGCCCAGAATTGCTGTTTTTTTCCTATTTCAGTGTTTTGAGGAAATGGACTATCAAACGGAGTCCAAACGGAATAAACCTTTCTGGAACGTGATTTTCTTCCCGAATATGACCGAGGAGACTTGGACCCTACGCCAAGGAAGCTTCGAGGTGGGCACGAGGTAGGGGGGCGCGCCCTATACCCCAGGCGCGCCCCCGCCCTCGTGGGCCCATCGAAGCTCCACCGACGTACTTCTTCCTCCTATATATACCTACGTACCCCCAAACGAACAGATATGGAGCCAAAAACCTAATTCCACCGCCGCAACTTTCTGTATCCACGAGATCCCATCTTGTGGCCTGTTCCGGAGCTTCGCCGGAGAGGGCCGTCATCACGGAGGGCTTCTACATCATCATAGCCTCTCCGATGAAGTGTGAGTAGTTTACCTCAGACCTTCGGGTCCATAGTTATTAGCTAGATGGCTTCTTCTCTCTTTTTGGATCTCAATACAAAGTTCTCCCCCTCTCTCGTGGAGATCTATTCGATGTAATCTTCTTCTTTTTGCGGTGTGTTTGTTGAGACCGATGAATTGTGGGTTTATGATCAAGTGTATCTATGAATAATATTTGAATCTTCTCTGAATTCTTTTATGTATGATTAGTTATCTTTGCAAGTCTCTTCGAATTATCCGTTTGGTTTGGCCAACTAGATTGGTAGTTCTTGCCATGGGAGAAGTGCTTAGCTTTGGGTTCGATCTTGCGGTGTCCTTTCCCAGTGACAGAAGGGGCAACAAGGCACGTATTGCATCATTGCCATCGAGGATAACAAAATGGGGTTTATTTCATATTACATGAATTTATCTCTCTACATCATGTCATCTTGCTTAAAGTGTTACTCTGTTTTTAACTTAATACTCTAGATGCATGCTGGATAGCAGTCGATGAGTGGAGTAATAGTAGTAGATGCAGAATCGTTTCGGTCTACTTGTCACGGACGTGATGCCTATATACATGATCATGCCTAGATATTCTCATAACTATGCTCAATTCTGTCAATTGCTCAACAGTAATTTGTTCACCCACCTTAGAATACTTATGCTCTTGAGAGAATCCACTAGTGAAACCTATGGCCCCCGGGTCTATTCTCATCATATCAATCTCCATCACTTTAATCTTGCTTTGCTTTTTACTTTGCCTTTTACTTTTCACTTTGCATCTCTATACCAAAAATACCAAAAATATTATATCTATCAGATCTGACTCTCGTAAGTGACCGTGAAGGGATTGACAACCCCTAATCGCGTTGGTTGCGAGTAGCTATCGTTTTGTGCAGGTACGAGGGACTTGAGCATGACCTCCTACTGGATTGATACCTTGGTTCTCAAAAACTGAGGGAAATACTTATGCTACTCTGCTGCATAAATCCACAATTCATCGGATCTCGGCAAACACACCGCATAAAGTACTGCATCGAATAGATCTCCAAGAACATCGAGGAGAACATGGTATTGAGAATCAAATAGAGAGAAGAAGCCATCTAGATACTAGCTATGGACCCGTAGGTCTAAGGTAAACTACTCACGCATCATCGGAGAGGCAATGTTGTTGATGTAGAAGCCCTCCATGATCGAATCCCCCTCCGGCAGGATGCCGGAAAAGGCCCCTAGATGGGATCTCATGTGTACAGAAGGTTGCGGCGGTGGAAAAGTGGTTTCGAGGCTCCTCGGGAAGGATTTGGGGTATTTGAGAATATATAGGTGGAAGAAATAGGTTGGTGGAGTCACGAGGGGGCCACAATGGTGGGTGCGTGCCCTACCCCCCTGGGCGCGCCTCCGACCTTGTGGCCACCTCGTGGCTTTCCTGACATGCAGTCCAAGCCCTCTGGATGTCTTCTGGTCCAAGAAAAATCATCGCAAAAGTGTCATTCCATTTGGACTCCATTTGGTATTCCTTTTCTGCGAAACTCTAAAAGAAGGAAAAACAGGAACTGGCACTGGGCTCTAGGTTGATAGGTTAGTCCCAAAAATCATATAAAATAGCATATTAATGCATATAAAGCATCCAAAATAGATAATATAATAGCATGGAACAATCAAAAATTACAGATATGTTGGAGACATATCAACCACACCCGTTCCAATCATTGGTCTCTCCGCGATTGGCGCTCTCTGATTCAAAACTCCGTCTCCCGAAGCATACGTAGGCCCCACTGTCCTTGTCAGCCGGTCAAAAGCCGACTGCCTAACAGAAAACCTCTCTTTCACAGGCCGAGGCGGCCCCGCGGGCGTGGTCCAAGTTCTTGACTCCATTGGCGGCAACCTCTAGTCGGATGTCGCCTGCAGCGACGCCAACGACGATGATGTGACCCCACTCCTCTGCGTGGAACCATCACCTCCTCTCTGGTCTCTTACCCCGAACTGCCAACTTGGCCGATGACTTGAGATGCTGGTAGCATGCCCGCCACCAACTCTTGGCGATGGCAGACTGCTCTGCCCACTATCTGATGAGACCTCAACGCTCCATGGCGGCTCCATGTAATCCCCAAAGTCCTTCACCTCATCCAAATGAATAAGAACCTTATATTGCAATAGGGTTGGTTCATGCAACGGGGTCGCCAAGCCCAGTTCCGGCACCGCCAGGCATCGTAGAGAAGGAGTGTTGTCTGAGTTCGCCGTCCAAGCAGAGAGCTTGAATGAGGAAAGATTCCTTGGAGCTAGTTTTCGGTGCAATGGTGTCGACGAGGCAGGATGTTCCTAACAGATCCTTGGCAGTCTCCCTATCCCAAGCATGCGACTAAATCCCCTCGATCACCAACGAGACTCTGTTGCTGAGCATGGAGTGCACTGCGAGCGCTTGCCGATTCCATTGCCTGAAGAACAGCCTCACCCCTTTGTGCTCCAGCGAAGACCTGATACGTGATGTCTACTACACAAGCTTCTTCTTGTAGACGTTGTTGGGCCTCCAAGTGCAGAGGTTTGTAGGACAGTAGCAAATTTCCCTCAAGTGGATGACCTAAGGTTTATCAATCCGTAGGAGGCGTAGGATGAAGATGGTCTCTCTCAAGAAACCCTGCAACCAAATAACAAAGAGTCTCTTGTGTCCCCAACACACCCAATACAATGGTAAATTGTATAGGTGCACTAGTTCGGCGAAGAGATGGTGATACAAGTGCAATATGGATAGTAGATAATGGTTTTTATAATCTGAAAATATAAAAACAGCAAGGTAACTAATGATAAAAGTAAGCACAAATGGTATTGTAATGCTAGGCAACAAGGCCTAGGGTTCATACTTTCACTAGTGCAAGTTCTCTCAACAATAATAACATAATTGGATCACATAACTATCCCTCAACATGCAACAAAGATTCACTCCAAAGTCACTAATAGCGGAGAACAAACAAAGAGATTATGGTAGGGTACGAAACCACCTCAAAGTTATTCTTTCCAATCAATCCGTTGGGCTATTCCTATAAGTGTCACAAACAACCCTAGAGTTCGTACTAGAATAACACCTTAAGACACAAATCAACCAAAACCCTAATGTCACCTAGATACTCCAATGTCACCTCAAGTATCCGTGGGTATGATTATACGATATGCATCACACAATCTTAGATTCATCTATTCAAACCAACACAAAGTACTTCAAAGAGTGCCCCAAAGTTTCTACCGGAGAGTCAAGACGAAAACGTGTGCCAACCCCTATGCATAGATTCCCAAGGTCACGGAACCCAAAAGTTGATCACCAAAACATACATCAAGTGGATCATAGAATACCCCATTGTCACCACAGGTATCCCACACAAGACATACATCAAGTGTTCTCAAATCCTTAAAGACTCAATCCGATAAGATAACTTCAAAGGGAAAACTCAGTCCATTACAAGAGAGTAGAGGGGGAGAAACATCATAAGATCCAACTATAATAGCAAAGCTCGCGATACATCAAGATCGTGCCACCTCAAGAACACGAGAGAGAGAGAGAGAGAGAGAGAGAGATAAATCAAGCACATAGCTACTGGTACATACCCTCAGCCCTGAGGGAGAACTACTCCCTCCTCGTCATGGAGAGCGCCGGGATGATGAAGATGGCCACCGGAGAGGGATCCCCCCCTCCGGCAGGGTGCCGGAACGGGTCTAGATTGGTTTTTGGTGGCTACGGAGGCTTCTAGCAGCGGAACTCCCGATCTATTGTGCTCCCCGAAGTTTTTAGGGTATATGGGTATATATAGGAGGAAGAAGTACGTTGGTGGACCTCCGGGCTGTCCATGAGGCAGGGGGCGCGCCCCCCACCCTCGTGGGCAGCCCAGGACTCTCTTGGCCCAACTCCGATACTCCGTGGGCTTCTTCTGGTCCAAAAATAAGTTCCGTGAAGTTTCAGGTCAATTGGACTCCGTTTGATTTTCCTTTTCTGCGATAATCTAAAACAAGGAAAAAACAGAAACTGGCACTGGGCTCTGGGTTAATAGGTTAGTCCCAAAAATCATATAAAATAGCATATAAATTCATATAAAACATCCAAGGTTGATAATATAATACCATGGAACAATCAAAAATTATAGATACGTTGGAGACGTATCAACATCCCCAAGCTTAATTCTTGCTCATCCTCGAGTAGGTAAATGATAAAAACAGAATTTTTGATGTGGAATGCTACCTAACATATTTATCCATGTAGTCTTCTTTATTGTGGCAAGAATATTCAGATCCATAATATTCACGACAAAAGTTTAATATTGACATAAAAATAATAATACTTCAAGCATACTAACAAAGTAATCATGTCTTCTCAAAATAACATGGCCAAAGAAAGCTATCCCTACAAAATCATATAGTCTGGCTATGCTCCATCTTCACCACACAAAATATTTAAATGATGCACAACCCCGATGACAAGCCAAGCAATTGTTTCATACTTTTGATGTTATCAAACTTTTTCAATCTTCACGCAATACATGAGCGTGAGCCATGGACATAGCACTATAGGTGGAATAGAATGGTGGTTGTGGAGAAGACAAAAAGGAGAAGATAGTCTCACATCAACTAGGCGTATCAACGGGCTATGGAGATGCCCATCAATACATATCAATGTGAGTGAGTAGGGATTGCCATGCAACGGATGAACTAGAGCTATAAGTATATGAAAGCTCAACAAAAGAAACTAAGTGGGTGTGCATCCAACTCGCTTGCCAACAAAAGGAGAAGACCTAGGGCATTTTGAGGAAGCTCATCATTGGAATATACAAGCCAAGTTCTATAATGAAAGATTCCCACTAGTATATATGGAAGTGACAACATAGGAGACTCTATTATGAAGGTCATGGTGCTACTTCGAAGCACAAGTGTGGTAAAAGGATAGTAGCATTGCCCCTTCTCTCTTTTTCTCTCATTTTTTTATTTTTTATTTTTTATTTGGGTCTTCTCTTTTTTATGGCCTCTTTTTTTATTTGGGCTTCTTTGGCCTCTTTTTTTCGTCTGGAGTCTCATCCCGACTTGTGGGGGAATCATAGTCTCCATCATCCTTTCCTCACTGGGACAATGCCCTAATAATGATGATCATCACACTTTTATTTACTTACAACTCAATAATTACAAGTCAATACTTAGAACAAGATATGACTCTATATGAATGCCTCCGGCGGTGTACCGGGATGTGCAATGAATCAAGAGTGAAATGTATGGAAGGATTATGAACGGCGGCTTTCACTACAAAAAAAAGACACATCCGTGACATTTTGGGCCGACCGAAAAAAAATTCTACCATACATATGACACTTCTATGACGATAATTGTGACAGAACCCGGTATCATCATAGATGTGGTGGGCTCCTACTTCTATGACAAAAAATCATGATAGAAAATGGGCTTTTCGTCCTGGGCGGGCCGGAGATGCAGCTGCATGACATTCTTTGGGCCGTCCATGACGGAAAAAACCGTGGTAGAAGCGAGGGCGAGGAAAATTTCGGGGAGTTTCCGGTTACTGTGGGAGGTCGGGGGCCGAGCGATGCGTGTTTCTCTCGTACACGTAAGCGCGTGTGTGCGAGGCGTTGGGCTCTAACTGAACCCGGGCGATTGCACTGCAGGCTACGCGTTACTGAACCCGAGCGATCGATCGATGGCTGTTAACTGAACCCGATCGAGCGATTCCTTCGCTACTGCAGCTAACTGAAGCTGATCGATGCTGCCTCTGGATGAACAGTGAGCGTTGCGGGTGGGGGGGTGGATGAACAGTTCCCGGTGGGGGTGGATGAACAGGACCCCGTGGTGTTGCCTCTGGATGAACAGGGCTGGATGAACAGGACCACCCCATGGAGGGTAGGATGAATAGTAGACAGTGCAGGGCAGGATGAATAGTAGCCCGTGGAGGGGTGGTTGAACAGGAGCCCGTGGAGAGGGCTGGTTGAACAGTAGCCGGTGGAGTAGCGCACGGTGGAGGCTAGATGAACGGGAGCCCGTGGATGAACAGTCGCAGGTGGAGGCTGGAGGAGGTCGACGGTGGATGAACAGTAGCTCGTGGAGGCTGGAGGGGGTCGACGGTGGAGATGAATAGTATCCCGTGGAGTCCCGTTTTGCGGTACGCCACACCCCTCCCGATGAACAGGACCCCCGTTTCGACCGTAGCGCTCCAAAACAAGTCCGTTTCATCCGTTTTGCTGTACGCCACACCCCTCCCGATCAACAGGACCCCCGTTTCAACCGTAGGAGGTCTGTTTCCTCCGTTTTGCGGTACGCCAGACCCCTCCTAATGAACAGGATCCCATTTCGAATGTGGTCGGTCGAACACAAGGTTGTTTCCTCTGTTTTGCGGTACGCCAGGCCTCGTTTCAATTGCCTGTTCCATCCAAGCCCTCCCGATGAACACGACCACGCATTCCGTTCCAACCCAGCCGGTTGGCTCCCACGCGTTCCGTTGCCTCCCCATGAACACGGCGCATTCCGTTGCCTCCCCATGAACACGACGCATTCCGTTGCCTCCCCATGAACACGATGACGACGCTGTTTCTCCATTCTGACCCAGCCATGTACACAAGCCATGGCCGTACGTATGCGTGAGTAGGCGTTTGAGACCCCGCCCGTATGTACACATACGTGGCCGTATTTTCTTTCTTGCACCCTGGCCGTTGTACGTACGTGTACATGCTACGTGCGCGCCTCTACTACGACACGTGCGCGCCTCTACATCGACCAGTATGTACGTACACGTTCGCGACCAGAATGACAACGGTACGTATGCTTCGACCAGGTGGGTCCCGACTGTCAGGCACTTCCTTGCCTGCGAAGATGTAGCTAGTGGGTCCCAGCAGTCAGGGGGCGAATCGTCTTTTTTTTGCCCGGACGCACTTCCTTACGTGCGAAGATGTAGCTGGTGGGTCCCAGCAGTCAGGGGGAAACAATTTTTTCGCAAAACGCAGTGGCCCGTCCGGTGGGTCCCAGCTGTGAGGTGGAGGAATCATTATTTTCCGCGTAATAAGGAGGCACTTCCTTGCTGCGGCCGTGGACCCAGCTGTCAGCCTCTCCACGTACAGTCCACGTCCGATGGAAGTCGTTCCTTGACCACGTTGACCACGCCGCACCGAGAGCACCAGGGCGGTGGACAACGGCGAGGCCTAGGAAGGGGACGACACGGAGGTAGGGAAGACTCGGCAATTGTTTCCCACGCGGAGGGGAGTATGATTGTACGAGGGTTTACTGGTTCGTTTGCCGTTGCCGGAGAATAACAGCAGGTGTGGGTGAGTAGAGGGATGGCTAGGCCAGCGATGGGAGTACGGTCGGGCGGTGAGGCCTGCGCGGCAGCACAGCCGGCCGCGAGGAGGAGGGAGCAGGCAATCCCGTTGGCGCTTGTTTGAGCGGCTGGAGCAGGAAGAGTAGAGATTGAAGAAGCACGACGGCCGTTGGATGGACATCCAACAGTCAGTGCTTGTGCGTCAACCTTTTTTTTAGGAAAGCCTCAAATCTGTGGAAAGCAGCATACATCCCATCTGCCATTATTTCTAATAATTTACAGCCCATTTGCTAATTCTTAGGTTTTTTTGTTGGATCCCATATTCTTTTTATTAGCATTACAGCCCATATTGTGGCGACGGTTAAAAAATTATACGAAATTTTGCATATTTCAGTGCGGTCCGAACTATTTTTAATCCCAAAATTTCGACTCACATTCAAACTGATTTTAAAAATAAGTGTATATCAATATAAAATCCAACAAATTCTCCACGCACAAAAATTAATGTAATTTAAAATCTTGAAATGAAAAAAAGATATTTGAAACTAATTGCCGGTTTGATGTGTTTTAAAAATGTACAACCCATTTCTCATTACTGATGGGCGATTTTCTCGACCAGCCGAATGAAAGCTCTCCTCGTCTTGAAAGATTTGCAGCCCAACAGGCCTAACAAAGTGACTTACTTGGAAAATCACAAAAAAACTGGACTGTGGCCGTGGACCCAGCTATCAGCCTCTCCACGTACAGTACTCTTCCGATGGAAGTCGTTCCTTGATCACGTTGACCACACCGTGTGGAGAGCACCACGGCGGTGGACGATGGCGAGGCCTAGGAAGGGGACGACGCGGTAGTGGAAGCCCGCGCGGAGAGGACTATGAGGGTTCACTGCTTCGGCTGCGGTGTGAGGCTGCCGTCGCCGCAGGGCCTGGCCAGCGGTGGGAATAGTAAGGGGCGGTGAGGCCTCTACGGCAGCACAGCCGGCCACGGGAGGCAGGAGCATGCGGCACGACCGGCGCTGCTTCGGGTGGCTGGAGCAAGAAGACCAGAGGTTGAAGAAGCTCTACGGCCGTTGGATGGACATCATACGGTCACTGGAGCTAGAATCGTTCATATTGACTAAGTTGACAAAGCCCTTCGTCCCTGTCAACTTAGTAGGCCCACAAGTCAGCCTCCCAGCAAGGTGGGTCCCAGCTAGCCGGGGGAGTATTCATTTTTTTGTGCGTAATAAGGAGGCACTTCCGGTGGGTCCGAGCTGACAGCGGGGGGAACGTTTTTTCGTGAAATACGGTGGCCCGTCCAGTGGGTCCCAACAGTCAGGGGGAAACAATTTTTTTCGCAAAATACTGGTGGCCCGTCCGGTGGGTCCCTGCTATCAGATGGAGGAATCATTATTTTCCACGTAATAAGGAGGCACTTCCTTGCTGCCGCTGTGGACCCAGCTGTCAGCCTCTCCACGTACAGTCCATGTCCGATGGAAGTCGTTCCTTGACCATGTTGACCATGCCGTGCCGAGAGCACCAGGGCGGTGGATGACGGCGAGGCCTAGGAAGGGGACAACGCGGAGCCGGTGAAGACGCGGCAGTGGATGCCCATGCGGAGAGGAGTATGAGGGTTCACTCATTCAGCTGCGGTGTGAGGCTGCCGTCGCCGCAGGGCCTGGCCGGCGGTGGGAATAGTAGGGGGCGGTGAGGCCTCCGCGGCAGCATAGCCGGCCACGGGAGGAAGGAGCAGGCGGCACGACCGGTGCTGCTTTGGGCGGCTGGAGCAAGAAGACCAGAGGTTGAAGAAGCACTACGGCCATTGGATGGACATAGTACGGTCACTGCAGCTAGAATCGTTTATATTGACTAAGTTGACAAAGCCCTTGGTACGTCAACTTAGTAGGCCCACAAGTCAGCTTCCGAAACGGTGCGCCCCGGATGTCAGGGGGAGGAATCATTTTTTGGGTGGGTGAAGCTAGAATATCTGAGATTGAAGAAGAAGCACGGCATCCGTTGGATGGACATCCAACGGCCACTGCTGCTAGAATCGTGTGTTGACTATAAGTTGACAAAGCCTTGCATATGCGTCAACTCTGTTTTTTAGGGGACACGTCAACTTTGTAAGGCCAGAAGTGTGTGGCAGAGAACTTATAGCCCATTTTAGATTTGTAAGAATGTGTAGCCCATTTTTGAATTCTAATGGAATTTACTATAGCCCATTTACAGTTTGTTAAAAGTACAGCCCATTTCAACCAACCGTTCAAAACAGAATTCAATAAAATTTCCCACATTTTGATGGGATCCGAAATATTTTTATCCCGAAATTTCTAGTCAGATTAAATACAATTTAAATATAAATTTATATTACGTAAAAATCCAACGAAACATTGCGCTCGCAACAATTAATGAAATTAAAATTTTCAATATCCAAAAATAATATTTTATAAAGTAAGCATGTGTTTGGTGCGATTTTTTATAGTTACTGCCCAATTTTTATAATTACATCCCATTTATTATTTCTTAAAGCCCGTTTTCTTGTTAAGCCTAATGCATCCCTCCTAGGAAAGATTTGCAGCCCAGCGGGGCGGAGAATAACAACTTGACCTTGCCTGGGTATTCCTAAAAAAGTATAGCTGGGCTAGCCATTTTCAGCTTGAAAAAAATTAATATCTGGGTTGGATATCTGGCCTGGGCTAGACGGGCCACAGCCCGCCCAGTTAATACCTGCAGCGATGTTTTCGTTGTTGATCAGAGGAGAAAAATTAATATCTGGGCTAAACATCGAAAAACTCTGCAGTGCTCACACCTCAAAAACACAAATACTACTCGAGCTGCTTGGTCCCAGCTGTCGGCCACTTCTTGTGCAATTCTCTCGTTTATTGACTAATACATAGGTTGACAATGGTGTGGGACCGTGATGTCAGGAAACCAGGGGGAAGCAAAATAAATTACTCCAGCAAGCGCTTCCACCCCTGCCTCGTTGTCTCCCGTGGAAACCCCTTTCCTCCCTTTTTTGCTCGGGCAAGGACCAATGCATGCAGCACGTCCATGCGGTTATTAGGCAAGAAATAAAAGCGCTTTGCATGCTATGAATTACGATGGCCTGCATGGGTAGCTAATAAGGCATCCTCTTAACTGTTGTGATTAAATGTTGTCTTTAGAAGAGAGAAATATTCTTCTTTTCCACCAATCTGCTTGCAACTAGGTCGTGATCCACCTTCTAATATGACTTATTCACCTAGATGGAGGGAGTATAGTTTTATACATACATATATATATATATATATATAATAAGAAGGCAGTTGCGTACGTGAGGCTATGGACCTGGTGGGTCCCCATTGTCATCCTCTCCAAGTAAAGTCATCTCCTCGCCCGTGCGCGCTTTTCGCTCGAAACAGTCAGCGCCACCTGCCCCGCTTCCCGGTGTAGGCGATTGCTCCGCCTTCAAACGACACAAGTGCCGTCCGTCTGTCCATCAGCCGCCCACATTAATGATACATGGTTGCCGAGGCGGCTACTCCGGTGCCACAAGTCCATCCCTCCGCCCGCCCAACATTGCTATATAAACTGCTCGCCGGCCATAGCCGCAGTCATCTGCATTCGTTCCCTTTCTCCTGTCCACACCACTACTGCCCACCATGGCTTCCTCGCGCTCCAGCGCTCTTCGGGACGGGCGCACGATGGACCACAAGGAGATGGCAGCCATTGCTGCCGACCGGCTGGCCGGCAGGCAGCCGGAGGACGACGACGTCCCAATGGAGAACATGGTAGTCAATGATCCGGCGCCAACCCCCTCCTCCGCGCCATCCTCGCTGGTGCATTGCACCATGACCATCGGCGAGGCCCATGCCCAATATATGGACAGTGTGAGGCAGATGTGTCAGGATCAGTTTCGGGAGGCGCAAGCTGACGCCGCCTACAACCACCATCTCCTCCAGGAGCACCTGCAGGTGGAGGAGCAAATCGCCGCGGAGCGGGCGGAGCAGGAGGCGCTGCTCGACTCGTACCGCTCCGCCTGCAAGGGCTGCCTCGAGTGCTGGCGGTACCGCATGCAGGTGGCGGAGGCTGCAGCCGCCTACAAAGAGGCTAGCAAAGAGGGCGATGAAGCGGGCGAGGCGCTGTTTGGCGAGACCGAGTACAAGGCAGAGGACAATGTCGGCTCCGACGAGTCCCCGCTCCGCTGGTGTCGACGAGGCCCTGCTCCGCCGAGGCCCCGCGGTGCCAACAACGAGGCAGAGGACACTACCGGCTCCGCCGAGGCCCCACCCCGTGAACAACGAGGCAGAGGACATCGCCGGCTTAGCCGAGGCCCCACTCTGCCGGCAACGCGGGGGAGGATTTCCACCGCTCCGCTGAGGCGCCGCCCGCCGGCAACGAGATAGAGGACATCGCCGGCTCCGCCGTGGTCCTGCCCCGCTGCCAACGAGGCCGAGCCACACAGAAAATGAGGAAGAGTAGAACACGGTAGGTTGCCGCCGCTCGGGTCCAAGTAAGGCCACCGCTGCTACCCTCCTGTTGAAGCCAAGCTAGGCAGGTTGACCATTGACGGCCGGTTAGCTTCTTGGCGGCGACGTGGAGTCAGGGAGTTCTGCTGGAGAATAATGCTGCTTCTACTTAACTGCTGGTGCAGTTGGCTGACTGACAGGTGGGCCCAATAGGCCACATGTCAGTTACGCAACTGCACCTGCAGTTAAGTCACTGAAGCTTCTGTTCGGCTCAGCGGGACACAGGTGGGTAGCTTCGGTTAATTAATTATACCTCCAGCGCACCCCTTTTTAGTTGAAGAATGTATGAAATGTAATGAAATCTGGCGTGTTTATATGAAATCCGATCGTGTATGAATGAATTTATTTCGATTAGTTCGAATTCCTGTATCACTGGCATTGGATGAACATGCAAAACAATACGTACTAGCATTATTCCCAGGGTGATCACCTTGTTTGTAGCAGTTTCACATGTAATCCCTCCAGTCCTTTCTAGTCTGCATACAAGTTTTGTCTGCAGTCAAAGTATCTCTACTTTGACCAATCCTATACAAAAAAGTATGCACTTTCACAACGTGTGAAGTAAAAAGTAACAGAAGGAGTACAAAGAGTTTGAGCAGCTTTTTAGCGTTTTTGTACATTGCAGTCAAACACACAGGCCTGGCAATTCATAGAGAACATTCAAAACAATTGATGATTAAGCATCTCAGTGACTCACATGTCAGAGGCAATATTTACTTCACAACTAAAGAATAAAGAAAAAATTGATCGACGCTGCTGACAGCAAAGGGCGTCCCATTCGAAAATATCAAACGCATGTCTTGCTAAAATCAATGAGCAAAATTTGACAAGGTTGTCCCATTCCAAAATATCAAATGCCTACGATTGTGGAATGGGCAGGGTTTGCCATCAGTCCGGACATTGACATGGCACCTCATGCGAAATAAACCAACTGTTCTTTTTGTGCAGTTCCACCAAAATCAACCAAATTCGCGCGTAGCTTGTATGATTTCGCCCTTATGTGTTGCAATGCCTTGAACTTACCGGCACCTCCTTTCTTGTGGTGGAAATGAATGATTCGATGTATTCATGAACATTTTGTGCAGTTCCCATTGAAATCAAGCTGAGTACCCCTGTTTGCACAAATACAAAAAAGTGATTAGTATAGAGCAAATTGTACTATGAATTGACAGTTTCAACACGCACATACATGGTCCATGTAGAGCACACTTTTAGAAAAATGGAACTCGCCAGAAAGAATCCTAGAACAACATTGTACTCGCGCATCACGGAAAAATGGAGATTTTGTCAGTCCTTCTAAGCTGAAGTTAGTTTGGTCTTGTGGGGAGTAATGTAACCATCCTTCAACTGCTCCTTCTGATGGTAAGATAGACAGGGCTTCTTCATCCTGGCATAATCGGAACTAGTCACTTCACGTACTCTATATTCTTCTTCAGAGGAAGATGATCCTGTTGTGCAAAGACAAGAGGACTACTAAATGCTAGCATCACTATTTGCTCGAAAAAAAGGAAAGGAAATATTTAAAACAGCACAGATGAAGCACTTCTCAAGGACAATACCACTTTTTCATGACAGTATCTAAACAGTAGCACAACACCAATAGAGATGACAAAGCTTAATCATATGGATGAAATCAGTGGGCGAGTACCAACCTTTGTCAGGAGGCTTATTGTGTAGATCATACAGATGAAGCAATTCTCCGGAACCATCTATTGCTATCTACGGTGGTGGCCATGCTTACTATATACTCCTCGATTAGTTTAATGGTTCCAACATCTTCTTGTGCAGTTCCACTAAAATATATGGTATCTTCAAAGAAGATCCATGTTTGCACAAGTAGAGATAATTACATATTACATTAAGAGTGGCATCAAATCAGTGGCAAAACAATTGCTCGTTCCAGCCATAGCAATAAATTAAGATGCAAAACTATATCATTACTTGTGTCATCACAGTTCCAGTGCTTCATTACATCACCGGGAGTTGATTTTTGTTTTTCTTCCCCTTGTTCTTCCCCTTCATCACTTGGTTGAATAACAAACAAGCTTTGCCTTCAATGTAAGATTTGGCATGTCAATTAGGGAGCACAAGTATAGTACTAAACTTAATTTTCTGATGAAAGTGGCAAAATACAGACCAGCAGTTGTGAAATATCCTTATCTTACCTCAATGGGATATTACGGTGCACATATAGATTGGAAGTCTTGTCTCCATTTGTGCAGTTCACTAAAATCAGGCAACATTATCGTACAAGTAGCACAACATATGAATGCACACTGTAGAATCATGTGAAAGAAGGCTAGTACTGACCTCTCATGATGCGGAGTTCAAACAACTCACAAGAAGAAGATCTGAACCAAATTTGCCTTAACGGATAGGAAGTAAGATCTCCTCTTGTGCAGTTCCACTAAGATCAAGCAATCAAGCAACGTTGTCGGTGTGACATTTTGGTTGAACTGCACAAAACAAAAGTGGTCAATAACGGTGGATGACACAGAAGCCAACAAAAAGAAGCATATACCTTATCTAAATGGGAAAGAAAGCAAGACAATAGCATTTCTCAAACGGTGGCTTGAGTAATATTAACATAGAGATTATATTAACAATAAAATTTGTTAAACATGTAATTTGCTTTTAACTGTGGCATTGCATCAATTTTCCAGCGGCATTATTAGAGGGTGTTTGTTTACAGGGACATTTTGGTGTAGGGACTAAAAAAACTCCGTGTCAGTCCCATCTAAACCAAAGAGGAGGGACTTTTAGGGACTAAAAGTGGGCATTTGGGACCAAAGAAAGAAGACCCCGAGGGAGTCTTTTTTGGACTTTTTCCAACAGTTGCCCCTACCACGCATCGCACCTTGTCTCTATTAGTTCATTACTAGGGGTAACATGGTCTTTTAGCATGTCATTTAATAACCTCTAGTCCATGTTTAGTCCCTGGAACCCAGCAGGTAGGGACTAGGGAGTTTTTAACCAAACAGGGCCTTAGATTAACAACAGCTAATGAGTTGCACGGGATAGTGGACGCACCAGCACCATGTGCATCTACCGATGTACTGTGGTCATGCACAGTCTGTTGCAACAAAGAACAAACAACCAAGGAGCATATTTGTGTTGGTCCCAGTTTTGTTATCTTTAGACGCCTTTCCCTATGTGATCGCAGCAAATCTAGTCCTGCTCAAACTCTACAGCCTTGTCCCTTCCTTTCCTTTTTGAACTAGTACTTTCGCCCCTTCCTTTCCTCTTTGAACCACGTCCTAGATTTATGCGATACAACTTTCCCCACTACTTTTCTCCATTCCTTTCCTCTTTGAACCACGTCCTAGATTAATGCTATACAACTTTCCCCCTTCATTTCCTCTTTGAACCACGTCCTAGATTCATGCTATATACAACTTTTCCCACTACTTTCCCCCACTCCTTTCCTCTTTGAACCACGTCCTAGATTCATGGTATACATGCAGCTAGAGCAATGCATGTGGAGTAAGTAAATTATACCTTAAGGTTCTTGGGGCGTGGTTCGGTGGGCGACGGGACGGCGGCGAAGAAGAAGGGGTCGGAGGCCCTCCCGCGCCGCCGCTGGGTGGAAAGTGAACAGGTGCGCCGGTAGTCCCTCGCCGACGGCGACAGCGTTAAGCCTCCTTCCCTTCCCGGCGGACGGATCCTGCGGCTCTTTGAGCAGCAGTGAGGGGAGAGAGAGGCCAACGAAGTCTTGTTTAGATCTGGAGAGGGCGAGAGAGTGTGAAGAGAGCAACTACAAGCGCTGAGGCTCCAGCGGGAGAGGGCGAGAGAGTGTGAAGAGAGCAACTACAAGCGCTGAGGCTCCAGCGTGTATATATATACTGGAGAGAGAGTGTGAAGCGTGCAAACCCTAGAAAACATTTTGACCAGTCAAAGAATCCTCCTGGCACAAATTATGCTCAAGTGTAGTTATCGAACCCGAGACCTCAAGTTTGATGAGCGAACAGGCTAACCAGCTACACAACCCTCCCGTTATGTTCAACGAGAGGGAAATAACCTTTTATACATTCCTTGCATTCGTGTGACAAGCATGCCGTGTTTTTTTGTGTGTGTGGGAGTCATTGGGATTTCAATCATAATCGTGTCATGTGGCTTTGGTGGTAAGACTATCCACAGTGGTGCAGAAATAATGCAGCCTTAGTCACCTTACCTCTCTCCACGTAGTACGTTGGGTCCCACCAGTCAGAGGGTGAAACAAACAAATTAATAAGAAAAATAAAAGCGCCAGCGGTGTATCTTACCTCACACATCTCGCTACTGCTCGGGAACACTGTCTAATTGATCCCTCTGTTCGCTCACGTACTATTTTAAGTGAATCCTTATTATAACATGCACACAAATTTTGGGCACTTGTATTCGACTTAAGTCAGTGTGCCACCATATCTCGTGTACTTACTACTCCCTCCGTCTAGGTGTAATAAGTCACATTAGAAGGTGCAACGGGACCAAGGTGTGTGTGTGTGTGTGTATTTAACACCATGTGTGTGTTAAAGAGAGCGACAGATCAGCCTACTCCTACAGAGAGATGTTGTGTAGTGTACGATTTTAGCCGTGAGAGTCGGTGCATCCTCTCGTTTCCGGGCGTGTCCGGTAGGGACATGCGGACAGCTGCCACGCCCGCTCTTGACCAGCCTGGCCCACCCAAAGCCCCTCCATCGCACGCGCGCGCTTCCCGCCTGAAACGGTCAGCGCCGCTCCAAAGAATCGGTGCCACATTCATGCCCGGGCAGAGCGGACGCGACCTCTCACTGGTGCAAGAGTGATGGTTGCTTCGTCCGTCCAACTTACTGTTGGGTCTATGTGATTTGTCGGCTCATTGGTCTATGCAAAGAAGTAGAGAAATATCCACAAGGAGTGATGTGGGCAGCTGGAGCAGTGGTGCAAGCTAGCTGTAAAGGGAGTTGTACCTGAGGGACATAGCTCAACCTTGAGGAGGGAGGCGGGAGGCGGCAACTGCCCATGTTGCGGCAGTGAGCAAGGGACGAAGGCAACCTCACCGGCTTAGTGAGAAAGAACGGCGGGACCCCTGATCGGGACGTGCCGACAGTGGGTTTTCACCATCGGCGACGGCCACCGCATCTACACTAAGCATCCACCCCTTCCCCAAGCGGATGTGATCCACCGGGATGTTAGAGATGTGGCCACAGTCGTTTTGTGCGAGAGAGAGAGTGTGAAGAGAGCAACCCCAGCAAGCAACCGTGTAGGCTGGCCCGTCCTGACTATGTATAGTGGAGCGGTTTCCTTTTCTCTCCATATGAACCTATCATATTGCGTACGTGCCACTGAAGACAAAAAAACTTTATTTATAAATGACGCGGCACCTACTACTCGTTCTCCTATAACCTTGCACTTGGCATCTCCAAAATATTAACCTTGCGATTGGCTCTTCGCCTCTTCGAGAAGTCGAGCAATAATGGTAGTGCAGTATATATCGTTCTGGCTATATGAGACCGAATGAATTGCTGCACATCCACCACGTGGGCGAGGGTCGAGGGGCAAGGGAGAGTGTTACATACGGAGCAAAATGAGTGAATCTACACTCTAAAATACGTCTATATACATCAGTGTTTGGAGTATTTACTAGTAGTTCATATTGAAATCTACTAAAGGACATATATATTCCAAACAATATGATATAATCTCTATAACCAAGGTAGTAGGAACGAGGAGTAAATGGAGGGAGTAGTAAATTTTTCTCCTCGTCCTGCGAGCCACCGCGCGCATGGGCGAGGGAGCGGGCGTAAGGTGTAGTAAGCAAACTTCACCTCATCCTGCGAGCCACTGCACCCATGGGCCGGGGAGACGGCGTACTAAGCAAGCTTCTCCTCGTTCTGTGAGTTGACGGGACACATCAAAAGTACTCCAGTGTATAGAGCCTTGCCTCTAAGGTAGGCCCCACATGGTTTGCCTCTTTTCTTAACATAACACGTCAAGTCACAATTTGTTTGTTCACCCGTGGTAGACGATCCTCCCTCCACCAAGTGGACAACCAGTACACGTGCCAAATTACCACATGGGCTGCCTTTTTCGTACAGAAATGAGCTCCACCGTGTACCCGCGTGGGTGTGGTTGGGAAAGAGAAGGGAGTACGTGCGCCGTGCATGCACCTCTTCTCTTCGTGCACGTCCCCCGCCTACGTGGGTGTGTGAGAGAGATACAAACCGCGTTCGTGAGTGTTTTTTGTGTTGGGTGGGGGTGGGGTGGGGGGTTGATTTCGTGAATTATTTGTGGGAATATGTGTCGATGACATGTCAAACAAAATTTTGCATGCAATGTGTGTGAAATGGAGGCCTATCCATATCATACATAGAGGGTCAGGCAATCCACGAGAAGAGAGGGAGGGGTCATAGCTATTGATAGAGTCGAAGAGAGGATCAAGTGGGTGGGTGCGAGATCGATGAAGAGAGCCATCGAAATTGTGTGTGTACAAGTCAAAGATATAGGGCGACTGGCCTATCGGAACGTTAGAGGGCACACGTCAAGTTTGTGTGTGGCAGGGAGACATGACTAGAGTGCTCGATGTATCGGTGTGTGTGTGGGGGGAGGGGGTGGTGGGAGGGGTAGGCAGAGGCCTAACTATAGAGGTAGAATGACTCGTATATGTGTTGAGAAGGAGAGACCCAGCTATGTCTTGAGGGAGATCGGTCGACATCCATACATAACTGAAGGACGGGAAATATGATGGGAGAGAGAGAGAGAGTAGAGAGAGAGGGAGAGGGAGGGAGGGAAAGGGGTAGAGTGCTGGATGGGTGATGGAGTTGCTTCTCGAAGATGGTGGGAGAGGCCTACTAGAAAAACTGAGGGTGGAACTGCAATGTTATCAATAAGAGTGGGGATGTGTTTCTGTGTGTGCCTGCGCGTGATAGATCTGTCGGGACACATCCATGGATGATGAAGGGGAACCATGTGTTTGGTAAGCAAACCTAACTAGATCGGTAGATCAATTGTTGTTTGTCGGAGGAAGGGAGAGACACAACTAATGAGGTAGATTGATTGACGTGTGGGTAAAAACGAGTTATAAGGACCTAGCTAGCTATATGTATAGCGAGAGATCAGTCAGTGTACGTCCATTTGTTAGAGGCAAATAAGGTCCAGCGAGACGGATAGACAGAGAGAATGGAGCTAGGAGGTGGTGCGAGAGACCCAACTACTAGCTAGATAGGGGGAGGAGTGTGCGGTTGTGAGAGCGATGAAAAGAGGGGCGAGAGTTTACACGTGTGTCTGACCGTATGAGAGACACGAGGCAAGGACACATAAAGGAGGAGATTGAAGGTGTGTTTGTATGTTGTAGGCAGGCATCGCTGGAGAGGTTTATCGATCGGTGTGTGTCGGAAAGGAGTTATGGAGACATTGGGAGAATGACCTAAAGAAAAAAATGAATGTGCCCGGTGGATAGAATGCCGAGGGAGGGGGAGGGGGAGGAGGGCGTGTGCATGCACGAGAGAAAGTTAGTGGTAGCTACAAAGGTTAGAGGATTGTGTGGGTGTAAGAGACTAACAAAGATCATAATTAGATATGAAAGTGGATTCATATATTTTAATAGGAGATCATAGTGTTTTAAACATTGCATGCATGAATATAGCGGTGATACACATGCTGTGCACATGTTATACCATAATGTGATAATGCATGGCGTTTGCAACTCACAGCTAAATGCCGAACAATCTAGACCATACTATACATCAAACAATCTCACATTTTATTTGAGTTTGTGATAATGTGTGGCGTTTGCAGCTTACAACTAAATATCGAACAATCTAAACAGTACTATATATCGAACATTCTCACATTTTATTTGAATTTGTGGAAATGTGTGGTGTTTGCAACTCACATCGAAATACTTGTAGGCGTAGGGGGCAGGGCACCATACATAATGTGATAAACACATTATACATATGAGACATGGTTTAGATTATGCAGATCTAGCTAGAGCTAGAAATGTAATGTGATTTGAAATCAAAATAAAGTGGATTCAAAAAATCTAGTTCGAGTTCATATAGTACACATAGTTCATATGTAACTCGAGACTAATCATGTGGTGTGCTGTGAAGATAATACACAAACGATGGTTTAACTTGACAATAATGATGATTGTAGATCTTATTAAAACAGAGAAACGAATTCAAATGCTTTGACTTCACAACAATCATTACTGTAGATCTTATTCAAATAGAGAAACAAATTCAAATTTAGTTCATATTGAAGCGGTAGTATATACGTTTGGAATGCACTAAAACGTTCATTTGAATAGTAGGTTGCATGCATTATACACGTAGTGAAATATTTTAATTGAACATAACATGAATTCAAAGTTTTGAATGACATTTGTAGGGCGCATTGATTTGGTAGAGTACATGTTAGGCTTTTCCAGAAATTTCAACCCGCGCCTTGTTAGCCCGAAATATTTAAAATATATCTTTGTCTTGTTGTGCTTCGACAACTCCCTCCATCTCAACCCGTGCCTTGCTATTCCGAAATTACAACGCGCGCGAAAACTCCCACCTCCTGTGAAATCCCGACACGCGAAATGCCCGTGGTACCCCGGAACCAAAAGAACCGCCTCAAATCAGTGGGGGTACTTTCGTAACTTACCCCACATTTCGGACAAGCGCGTCTCTAAGCCATGGTTCCCCACTGCCATCCCATCCGCCCACCCATTCGTACACCGAGGCCGCGAAAACCCGCAGCGAAACCCCACACCCTGCTTCGTCTGCCACCCAGCCGGAGCCTCTTCCCTGAAGACGTCGTCCACAGCAACACCTCAACGTCCCTAATCCACCATACCAGATGAGGATCCGTCATCGATCTCATCGTCCCGCCGGTTCAGCCACCCCGTCCTCCACCTCCAAGGAGCTGTCCTGACGTTCCCCTCGTCTTTCGCGCCACCTCCATTCCCACACCGCCGTCTTCACCTGCAACACCGGAAGAGCATCATCATCACCGTTTCCTCGGATGAAGCTGCGGCCTAATCGGCGCCACCAAAGAGGTTGTACACTAATCGCCACATTTTCTTCTTGATTCGATCTCATGGTGCTGTCGGCGCTCGGTCCCGAGCCTACACGGCGCGGCTCCATCCACGGCGGCGTCGCCGGCCACTTCCTCCATGGCGTATCTCCCTCGGCGGCGACGTCCACATCAGTAGGACCTGCTGCTGCTTTAGCTCTTGCTCGCGCTGCTGCTCTGCTCTTGCTCTCGGTCCCCTGCCTGGTCTGCTCTTGCTATTGCTCTTGCTCGCGCTGCTGCTCTCGCTCTTGCTCTTGCTTGCGATGCTGCTCTGGTTTAGCTACACTTCACTCCAATGCCGCAGGGGTGAAGGAAGAACCAGCCGCAGCGGGGAGGGGGGGCTCGCCGGAGAGGTACCCCACTATCTATCTTAGGGATCAGGATGGGGGGCGGTGGTCGCCGGCGATGGCGGGGCGTTGGCGGGGCGGTGGCGTGGTGATCGCCGGAGAAAAAGCTCGGCACGGGGGGGGGGGGGCCTAGAGGGATGGCCGGGGCGGCGGCGGACCGGCGGTGGGGAGTGTTTTCAGGGCAGGCGGGGCGGCGCACCGCCGGCCGCGGGCGACGGGGGGCTGCTGTTTGGCCGGCTCAGGGGGTGGAGATTGAAGATGAACCGCAGGCCCTTGATTTCGTATCCAATGGCTGCAAAATCGACTGACCAGAGATGAAAAAGTCATTCGACCAACGTGTAGCCTCACCTTGCTAGTGCGTTCAATTTCGACAGCAAAATTCAGTTTTGATAGCAAAATTCAGTTTCGATAGTTAAGTTCAGTTTTGACAGTTAAGTTCAGTTTCGACAGTTAAATTCAGTTTAGACAGTTAAGTTCAGAGATGAGCGGCTGATATATTTTACATCTAGCACTTTGTGTTATGTATTTTACGTCATGTATTGGAGATGCTATTAGAATTCCACTCGGGTTAACGTTGTTCGTTGTCTCTCTTGTCCTGCTTCAGCCTCGGCGTCGTACAACTCACCGGAGCTGCTCCAATGATGAAACCCTCCATCACAGCGGAGCAGTACCTCGGGCTCCATCTCCAAATGCCTAAGATCTTCTTCCCCTCCTTCGACAACCAAGTCAGCCGAAGCATCCTCACCGGCCAACCCAATCATGCAAAGATCGACATGGCTTCGCCAAAGAGGTTGTACACTTGTTGCATCTCTTTTTTACTCTACATGTTATACATATTGTCCACTGAGCACACGGATTTGTTCCTTTAGTGTCTCCTTGAAAGAAAAAACGTAGGAATTTTAATTTTCACTTGTCCTCCTTTCCAAATTCCTATTCATGAAGCACAAGACTAAGAGATAGTAGCATAATAGCATTATAACCGTACATTTTCTTGTGGTTTGACTTAATCTCACCATGCTTCTTTGCATCCTGTGATCTTCCAATTGTTCTGAATCAAACACCCAGATTGGCAGAAATCCTGTGTTTTTAAATTCTCTGTTTTGCACGTGCATTCCTATCCTATTCCTATCTATTTCCTATCCCTACATTGTTGGAATCCTCCAATTCAAACGAGCCCTTACAAAATTACTTCTCTTACAGATAGTTGTCAAAGAAAACCTTGTGTGGTTTGTCCCGCTCCTGATGCACCGTCGTCCACCCCAACTCAGCTGCTCCAACGACAGAAGGGTCCAGCACAGCAGGGATCCAGCCTCCAGGCTGTCTTTCGCCGCCTCGGATCTTCTTCCCCGCCGCTGGCAGCCATGAAAACTGCACTACCATCATCAACCAAGCAGATGACCTCGAGGACTACACGGGTCCGCAAGAGAGGTCGCACTCTTTCGTGTCTGCTTATGTTATGCATCGCTTAACATTACATGCTACTTTATCGTCCTGTTCACCGATTAGACTCTGAGTCAGCTCCAAATTAAGGGTCAAACTTGAGTTTTTAAATGGTTGTGGGGTACATATCGGGGCTGCTATCAATAGTATCTATCTACTATCTGGTTAATCTCCGGTGTCTACTATGAGTTTCATGTTGGGTGGGAAACAAACAGTAAAGAAGCCATTATCTGTATTTTTTAACTGAAGCCATTATCTACCTGCTATTATTGGTTTTGGGTCCATCCACAGGTTGCTACCATCACTCTGGATTTCTGCATGCACTCCTTATATAATCTCACTATGTTTTATTCCTATGCATGGCAGTTATTGTAAACAATGGAACTGAACATGTAGAGCAAAAAGAGACGAGCCTTGCGTGGCAATAAAATTTCATGCAGACGTCGCTTCATGGTAGGCACAAAGGCAGCCCCCCGCCACGCATTTCGGATTGTAATCGAGAGGAAGATATCTGTTCTGAAGAGGATTTAGAGGGAGAAGACAACTCCTATTTACCCCCTGAGGTCTTCGCTCTAACTTGGCATGCTGATGTTGGATATATCATGTATATGGTGTCTTGCATTGCTTACTTTATACATCAAATATGTCATCTGCTTAGTTTAGACATCCTTTGTGCGAATGCCATCTGTTTAGTTTATTCATCGTTATGTGAATTATGCAACACCATCTTGTTTAGCCAGGCATCATATATGTGAATTTTGCAATGCCATCCTGCTTAGCCAATCATCTTATATGTAAATTATATCAGGCCATCCTTTTCTTCGTTACATATTACATTTGTCAATAATGTTATCACATTCAACTGCTCTTCGTGTGCATCGGCCATTTGACATGGTGATGGCAAATTCTGGAGTGAAAACAAGGTCTTCAGAGCAGACTATGCTATCTGACGAAGCGCATATCTCGCTGGTTACGGATAGCTCCTCATAGGAGGATTCAGAGACAGATGACCAGTCCTATCCCCCCCCCCCGAGGTGTATGCTCTAACTTGGCAGGGTTATGTTGCTCATATCGTGTGTATGGTGCCTCGCATTGCTATGTCATTTGATTAGTTTAGACATGCTTTGTGTGAATGCCACCTGTTCAGTGTCTAATTACCATATCTGACAATTATGCATTGCCATCTTGTTGCAAGATATTATATATGTGAATTATACAATGCTATCTTGTTGCAAAGGCATTATATATGTGAATTGTGCAATGCCATGCTGTTTAGCCAATCATCATGTATGTGAATTATATCATGCTATCATTTTTTGTATTACATGTTCCATTTGTCGACAATGTTTGTATATTAAACTAATCTTCATGTGCATCAACCATTTGAAGCGGTGATGGAAGTATCTGGAGTGAAAACAAGGTATTTAGAGCAGACAATGCTACCTGCTGAAGCAGACATCTTGCTGGTTACAGAGAGCTCCTCAGAGGAGGATTCAGAGACAGATGACCAGTCCTATTTTCCCCCCGAGGTCTATGCTCAAACTTGGCAGGGTTATATTACCCATGTCATGCATGTTGTCTTGCATTGCTTAGTTTTTACATCATATATGGATTTCCATTTGCTTACTTGCTTACTATATAAATCATATATTTGAATTATATCATGCCATCATGTTTACATAGTACACACATCATCTATCTGAATTATGGCATGGCAAACCATTTAATAAAGACATCATATAGTTATATCATGTCATCCTGTTTAGTGTTTACAGTCATCATATTTTGAATTATGGCATTCTATCCGTGAATGTATGTGAATTATGGCATGCCAACCTATTTAATAAACACATTATATAGTTATGTCATGTCATCCTGTTTACATAGTCTCATATTTAGAACTATGTCTTTCCATCTTTTTTAGTTAGCCATCATAATGTGAAATTGTGTCATGCTATCCTGTTTAGTTAGCCATCATATATGTGAAATTGTGTCATGCTATCCTCTTTGGTTAGACAACATAAATATGAATTATTTCATGCCCTCTTTTATTCCCCACTATCCATTGCACCTGTCTATCATACAATGTCTATACTTTCAATTACTTTTCTTGTTTATCAGCCATTTGAATTGGAGAGCGTGATGGCAGTATCTAAGGGAGTAAAAACACGGTCTTCAGAAAAGATAGTGCTACCAGTTGATGCAGATAGAACCATGATTGTACTTGCCCAAGGACCAGATCCACCACACATAACCCAGAATCTCGCAGATTGTACCCCTACCCAGTTGTACAGAGAACCAGCTACACCCCTTCTAACCCCAACCCCAGCAGATAGTAACCCAGTTCCAGTTGACACATCACCGTCTCCACCACAGAGCACCCAAACACGAGTAGTTAGTAAGGGAACTGCAGTGCCCAAAACACGAGGACCACCACTCCGAATCCCAACTCAACGCTTAAAGAAGAAGAAGATTTGTTCTCAGATCAGGTTCTGTAGCTATGGTTCATACTCCTTCGCTCTTGCATGACTGTATTTACTCATACCAAATATTTTCAAATTTGACGATGGAATTGAAACTCCAATGGCACAACAGGTATGTTTTAAACCTGTTTATTTAACTGGTTTGCTGTTGTAACCTGCTCTATGTTGATTTCAGTTTCAATTGAATAAACAATTATGTTCTCATGTCATGCACATTACAAGTGTTGTTATTGCTCTATAGTTACCCACACTTATATTCTGTCTATTCTGCTTTGTCTTGAACAAATATTATTTGAACTGTGTCTCTATCTTGATTTGGCAACAAAAACTAGAATGATATAGACCATAAAGTGACCATGGTACATAGATATATGTTTGTTTCATGTTGTTATCCTGTCCACTTTACTACTGAACTCATTTACCAAAATGAGTTTCATATACAACATGGTAAACATGTGATGTGTTTGCTTGTTTCTCTTTTAGAATGCGGACAAAATATTGGAGAACAGTACCGCGTTATCCAATGGTAAAGGAAGTAATGCAGATAAGGTTCAAGATAGTGAGGCATCCCTGTTGGTCTCCAAGAAAGCTGATAAAAACTATCTTGACGATAGTGAGGGAACCCAAAAGTCCTGTCTTGATGTAGTGTTCGAGTTACTGGCCAGTACTGTTGGCACAAGATCTTCGAACTCGCTACCTAAATCAGTTCGTCTTCTTGAGTCTCAACTTCAAGTTGAAATACATCGATCAGATGTGCTGCGACAGGAAGCTGAAGGACTGAGGAAGTCCCTGCAGAATTCAGATGCATATTTTTTGGTGCAATAGCAAGCGTTGGAGGATTTAAGCACCAAACAAGAGAAAGTTAATAAGCTTGCTAAGCATCTTGCCAGCATTATGGGTACCCAGGATATTGTTTCTTGAGATCTTCTAAAGTGGTTTCAATTCTGGATTTGTTTTGCTGCGGCATCTATTTGCGATGGTCGCCAACTTTGACAACCAGTGTATATGATATGCTGCTTTGTTCCCTATATTTGCACTGGTGACGAACTTTGATGCCCAGTGGATGTAATATGTGTAATAGTCGTGATAGCCTAGCGTTAGTTGCTTGCGTATTTATTTCCTTGTTGTCTTGTTTATTTGTTTGCTTGTAGTCATTGCAGTTCTTTTTCCGCGGTTAGCTAGTGGCTGCAATAACCTATTTTTTAAACTAGGCAACAATAACCATGGGCTAATATTTACTGTAGTGACACTGGGCCTCCTACTTGTCACATCCCTAGCTTCTGGTAATGCTCTAGGCTAGCTTCATGTGTGCATCATGTCTATATTCCGAAAGTTGAAATGAGGAAATTGAAAGCCTCGGAAACCATTTTAATAAAGGGGCAAGAAACCCTAAAATTGCAATCAGTAAATCCAAAATGCCCTAGAAATAGCTCTGACAATTTTGGCAAGAGTTATAAACCAAACCAAAATTTTGGAACATTTCTAAGGAATTATTTGGGCTCTGATTTTAAATTAATATTTTATTTGAATTTGGAGTTATATTCATAATATATAATGAATATATTTTCAAATGCCCTGAGATATTTTATGTTTATGAGGAGTAGACCTTAAGTGACATAAAATTATCCAGGGAGTTTTGGCACTGTTTTCAAATTTGTTTGAATTTGAATTCAGTGGCAATTAATAAAAGAAAACAGAACAATAAAACAGAGCAGAGAAAACTTACCTGGCGCCAGCAACCGGCCCAGCTCCTGTGCTGGCAGCCCACCTGTGCGGCCCAGCCCACCAGGCGCCTCCCCCTGTCGCCTTCCTCCTCGTGCCAGTAGGCAGAGGAGGGACACCGCGACGCCGCCGAGCTCGCCATGCCACCATCCTGCCTGGCTGCCTCCTCCTCTCCCTGGGCGTCTTCCGCAGCTCCACGCCACCCCCTGGAACCCCTCCCGCTCTCTCCCTCTCCCTCGTTCCCCTCCTCTGTTTCGCTCTCACACGCACGGCCGAACGCCGCCGCCGCCGTTCTCCATAGCCGTAGCCGCAGCCATCCTCGAGCCTCTCCGACATGTCCATGAGCTCCGCCTCATCCCTCTCTTCCTCCTCACCGATCCGCCCGACGCCGGAAGCCCCTGGACGTCGCAAGCACCGCCGTTCCCCTCGTCGGCCACCGGAGTTCGTCGCCGTCGATTTGCTGCCTCCGGTGCCTCCCCGAGCTCGCCGTCTGCTCCAATCGACTCCTCGTGAGCTCCTCTTCTCTTCCCCTCACTCCGTGCACTTGATTTTGTCCCCTAGCTAGCTGCCCCGCCGAACCCGAGCTCCGGCCGCCGCCATGGACGGTGAGCTTCGTGCTCCCGAGCTCCTCCACCTGCGCTCGTTGCCTCCGAGTGCTCCTGATGACCCCAGTAACCCGTAGAGCCCCTCGGCCGATCTCGTCGTGCCGTGTAACGCCGAACCCGAGCACGCCCGAGCTCCGGCCGCCGCTGCCGAGCTCGAGGCCATCGTCTCCGGCCGCCCTAGCTGCTGCTGCTTGCTGAAACGGGCGCGGGTGAGCTCCAGCTCTCCGTAGCCGCTCTCCTCCGTCCATTTGGACGCCGGAGGAGCGAGCCCGAGCCCTCCGACGCGCCTGTTGCCACCGGCGACGAACTGCCGGCGGGTTAGGCCCTGTTGACCAGGGGTTTGACCTCCCCTGGGTCGATGATAGGTGGGGCCAGCCCCCTGTTAATTAGTTTAGTTTATTCTAACTTATTTAGCCACTGTTTCACTGCCATGTGGGCCGAGTGCCTGTTTAGTTTAACTTAATGTTATGTTTAGATTAGTTATTAACCCAGCTGGTCCCACACGTTAGTTTGACTTGCTGACGTGGCCTTTGACCGGCCCCACACGTCAGTGACTCATGCCAGTGGTGTGTCACTGACCAGTGGGCCCCTGGTCAGGTTTGACCCGAGGCTGCCCTGTTGACTCTGCTGAGGTCAGCATAATGCCATGCTGACGCAATATTCCTTTTCTGGAATTTATTTTATTTTATAAATAATCAGGAAATTCCAGAAAATAGCTAAAACTTCAATAAATCATAGAAATTCAACCGTAACTCAGAATGAAATAATTTATATATGAAAAATGATCAAAAAAATCCAATCTATCCATATGTACTGGTTTCATGCATGTTAGAACAACTTATAGGTGCTGTTTAGCACAAATCATATTAATGGCATTTAAATATCCACATATGGAGTTTGAGTTTGAATCTTGGATTCAAACCAACTTCATTTAATCTGGTTTTAGTTGCATTAGCACAAACCACAGCATATTGCCATGTCACATTCATGCATCATATTGTGCATTTCATTGATTGTGTTTTTCCTCAGTTGCCGATGATTGCCCCCTCTCGATAGACGTGATACCGACGATGTGATCGATGACACCGATGAAGAGCTATATTATCTTCAGAAGTGCCAGGCAAGCAAACCCCCCTTGTTCATTCCGATACAATCCTACTCTCTCGCTCCTGCTCTATTTTACTGCATTAGGACAACAACGATACAACTGTTACTTGCTGCGGTAGTTGAACCCCTTTATCCTCTGCATGACCTGTCATTGCCACAGTAAATAGATGAAACCCACTAGCATGAGTAGGAGTTGTTTGAGCCCTGATGTGCCTACTCATTCATGCTTGTTTGTCATGCCTGCTATTGCTTAGAGTTGAGTCAGGTCTGATTCATCGGGAATGAATCGGAGGTGTATAAACATGTCCTACTGTTGAGAGCTAAGTGTGTGAACACGATTTGGTAAAGGTAGCGGTGAGAGGCCATGTAGGAGTACATGGTGGGTTGTCTCATTGCAGCCGTCCTCAGGAACTGAGTTCTGTGTTTGTGATCCATGATCAGTTACTACCACACATTGGGCTCCGGGCGCTCCAAGCCCTCTCGACTTATTAATCAACTTGATCTCTGTCCAGGAGTTGCAACTAGTTTCTGGTGTTTGTAGGTAGTGTTAGTAGTCTACCAAGTGGCACCCGGTACAGGTGGGCTTGGGACAGACTAGGCACAGTGCCACGGTGTACCAGCGTAGATCCACCCGTCGAGGTGGGCTTGGGAACCCTGCACACATCGTTTGGGGCCGTGAGCGACACCCCGGCCGGATCTCCTTGCGGATGGAACCTGAATAGGCGATAAACCTGGACAAGAGACTTGTGTGGTTAGTCAGGTCGTGGCCGACTCCCTCGCCAGGCTTCCGCTTGAAGGTTGCCGAGATACACGAGGTGTACATGGCGGTAAGTGGCAAGAGCATGTGTGAAGAAGTACACCCCTGCAGGGTTAATATGATCTATTCGAATAGCCGTGTCCGCGGTAAAGGACTTCTGGGTTGCCTGTACAGTTCATAGACAAGTGAAAGTGGATACTCTAAAATACGCAAGATAAGCGTGAGTGCTATGGATGGCGTTCTCGTAGGGAGACGGGAGCGGATCCACAATGGTGTATTGATATGGTGAATATGTGGACTCGTGTGCGCCACCTCAAAAGAGTTACTTGCAGTCGTAGTTCAGGATAGCCACCGAGTCAAAGCTGGCTTGCTGCAGTTAAACTCCACCACCCCCTTTGTTGATAATGATGCATATGTAGATAGATCTGATGTAAGTCTTGCTGGGTACATTTGTACTCACGTTGCTTAATTTATGTTTTTGCAGAGAGACTTCAGTCTCGCTAGTAGTACCGCGTGGACTCCGACGTTTAGCTTGTTACCTCAGCTACGATCTTGTGCCCTCGGCAGGATCTGGTAGATAGTCAGGCTTCTCAGCCTTTTTCATTTATAGTTGTCTGTACTCAGACATGTTAAGCTTCCGCATGTGCTTTGACTTGTATGCTCTGATTGTTGGGTCATGAGACCCATGTTTGTAATTTCTCGCTCCTCGGAGCCTATTGAATAAATACTTGAGTTGTAGAGTCATGTTGTGATGCCATGTTGTATTCGCACATATCGAGCATATTGTGTGTATGTTATTGAAATGCTTGGTATGTGTGGGATCTGACTATCTAGTTGTTTATCCTTAGTAGCCTCTCTTACCGGGAAATGTCTCCTAGTGTTTCCACTGAGCCATGGTAGCTTGCTACTGCTCCGGAACACTTAGGCTGGCCGGCATGTGTCCTTCTTCGTTCCTGTGTCTGTCCCCTTGGGGAAATGTCACGCGATGAATACCGGAGTCCTGTTAGCCCGCTACAGCCCGGTTCACCGGAGTCCTGCTAGCCCAGTGCTACAGCCTGGATTCACTCGCTGCTGACTGACACGTTCGATGCTGGGTCATGGATGCCTGTCCCTGTAAGTTTGTGCCACTTTGGGTTTACGACTAGCCATGTCAGCCCGGGCTCCTTATCATATGGATGCTAGCGACATCATCATATACGTGAGCCAAAAGGCGCAAACGGTCCCGGGCAAAGGTAAAGCGACACCCGTGGGAATACCGTGCGTGAGGCCGCAAAGTGATATGAGGTGTTACAGGCTAGATCGATGTGACATTGAGTCGGGGTCCTGACACTACTGGCCGTAGAAACAATGGGCCTTGTACGGGCCGTAGAAACAATAGGCCTTATACGGGCCGTAGAAACAATGGGCCTTATACGGACCGTATTATCAATGGGCCTTATACGGGCCGTATAATCGATTGGCCAAACATGGGCCAAATAGACCGCATTATGGCTGACGGTGTCCTGGATTAGGGGTTACTCAACACGTCATCTCCTAGTCTGTTAGATTGGGCCGAGGACCCCCATGGCTGTATACTCATGGGCCAGTTCGAACAGCTGCCGCATACATGGAAGATTTCACAAGACTTGGTGATCAAGACAAGGACTCCTCCCCACCGGCGTATTCGGCTAGGACTCTTGTTATCCTAGGCCTCTGGTCCATTATATAAATCGAGGCCAGGCTAGTTGATAGATAATATACAACAATCATACCATATGTTAGCTTCTAGGGTTTTAGCCTCTACGATCTCATGGTAGATCAACTTGTGTAATACTCATATCATCAATATCAATCAAGTAGGACGTAGGGTATTACCTCCACCAAGAGGACCCGAACCTGGGTAAAACATCGTGTCCCCTGCCTCCTATTACCATCGATCCTAGACGCACAATTCGGGACCCCCTACCCGAGATCCATCGGTTTTGACACCGACATTGGTGCTTTCGTTGAGAGTTCGGCTGTGTGATCAGCAAAGGATCAATGACTCGCCCGCAGATCAACTGCGACGCCGGCATCTTCGTCGCTGGCTCGACTGGTCACCTCGGTTCGACCAAGGACCGCGCTCCATCTTCGATCATCGTGTTCAGATGGGGGCCTTCATCAACATCAACTCCGATCTCTATCAAGATCATGGAGGAATCATCCATGAGGCTCGGGGGCTCAACGTCAACATTGCCCTCGGGCGACCGTGTTGTTCTTTCCGAACAGCGAACTTGTATCCACTGCCACTGCCTCCTCTAGCATCTCTTTGACGATTCCTTTGGTAGAATTGTGCGGAATTGAGTCTACAACAACCATGCAAAATTTCGTCGAGTTCTGATGGAGGAATCTCCGGCAATCTACGATATACCGGAGCCCTGTCAAATCTGGATGGGAATCTGGACGATTTTAGGGCATCATCTCCAGCACCTAGCTCGGACATCCTTTGGAATATCCAACCGTTGATCGGCTGCGGAATTCCTATATCTACCACCCCTTCAAATTTCAGCTCGATCCGACCGTCCAAACTCCGGGAACCTTCCGATTGGTGCACCACTTTTCGGATCTGTTTTCTGCGCGAATACGGATCCGACCCGAATTCATGTTTCTTTATGAACGTGATATGGGACAACCTTCTTAAAAGAATTTGCTCTTAGGGTATTGTGCATTGTCCTTAAGCACGTGCCCATAAAATTTTAAGTCTCCTCTGAGGTAATCTTCACTATCATGCTGGTGTCAAACCAGTCCGGCAATACTGCTCTATGGCTGCCGACCTGCGCTAGACACGTCGTCGCCTTTTGAGCCGAGCTCAACTTCTTCGGATCATCATCTCGGCGAGCGAACAAGAGTTCGGAATCACCAAGGATAAATCATCACCAACATCGCCGCCCCACGGGTTACACGGAGCGGGAACACACGCATCGCCGCATGATCACTTCATCAAACCGGCATTGACCGCGTCACAAGTTACGACCTGCACTATTGCTTCTTCAAGCCGATGTCCATCACGCCGAACTGCTTCAACACCTCGGCTGACATGGCAGCTGCAACATCTCCTTACCGACCTGCTCCATCTCCTCGGCTAGACCGAGGGCTTCACCATCTCTTCATCAACTTACTTCGGAGACTTCGGCGTCACCAGCTGACCAGCTTCATCACATTAGCTGGACCACGGGCTTTTCCTCGGCGATCCAACCTTTGCTAGCATCGCCATGCCACCGCTTCATCACCCATCAGGCAATGGGTGTGTGGATCGAGCCCTAATTTTGGGAGTAACCTTTCTCCATATTGCTACAACAAATAAACCGGGTGCTATTAATCCTAGTTTTTTTCTTGCTTGGGTTTATTTTTCTCAAGGGATTATTACTCCAGTTTGTTTCATCATCTATACACAGGTCTATCAAATGGTGGTTGTATTAACAATGGTGGCGTGGTGGTTCGGTCAGTTTCCATATACAGTTCGGCGAATGCCGCATCCGGAACTCAAACCGGCCTGCGAATTCGGGCTTGGCTACGCCTTCACCGCGTCACGCCGATGCCCTGCATCGACATGACTTCGACGCCAGGCCACATCTCTTTTAATAAATTATTTTTGCGAAAAGCAATTATCCTTTTTGGACTGCACTATTTTATGTGTGTAGGTTATCGACTTCGACCGCATCATGTGGTCTCTTCGGCAAGCCGACGTCGTCGTCCTAATCGGCGTAAATCGGCTCGCGTGATCACCTTGTTGGTCGTATTGCCATACCGACGTGTTCGGTTGCCTCGGGGACTTCGGCATCACCAAGAGAGCTCTACCTCATCGAGTGTTCGGCGCACAGGCCATATTTCTTTTATTACTCACTTTGCATAAATTATTGATTATGCAACATTTTTTTTATTCCTATTATCTCCGGCTTGCACTATTTTCTGTGCACAGGTAGATAATCCGGGCAGCGCTATCACCGCGGCGTACCGATGTACCACATCACCTCGGCTGACCGGGAGCTTCATCATCACTTCATTAACACATGCTGGGGGCTTCGGCGTCACACTGCCGGCCTGCTCCGTCGCCGCGGTCGGACTGGGGTTTTCACCTCGCCCATCGACTATGCTGTGTCACCACTTCATCAAGCCGAGTTCTTTAATCGGACATCTCGGGACCGGCTTGGGGGCTGGGATCTCGTCCCGCCACAATCTCGACCTGCGTCGTCAACATCGAACACATTAACCAGCTAAGTTGCCTTCATGCTCAAAGTTTTAAATTTTTAACTTGTGTTCGGTTTGACCAAGCATTATACTTTTTTGGAAAAGAGTTGCTTGTAAAAAATTTCCTTGTCCAAACTTTGTTTGTGACGCACAAATTCAAATACCCTGTTTATTTGGGGGCTTCCTTTATGAAGCTTTTCCTCTTGCATATGATTATACTTGTACGGCTTCGTTCCTTGTTCGTGTATTACGCCACAATATGCACCATATTGACTTAAGCGATTTGCAAGCTCGGTTGCCTGGCTCCTGTGCTTACCCCTACGTTCCCGATTGTTCGGCTAGGGAGTAAAGGGAGCACCTTTGCGATTGTCACGACCGGGTCCTCCGAGCTCTGACCTCAGACTGGATGAAGCCGAAAGCTAGCGCTCTTATTGTTTTCAATCATGGTCGGCACACAATGGAACTCATGAGTACAAAAAATCTATTGCACAAGTCTCATAGTAATAATGAACACCGAAGAAAGGTATCGGTGGGGGTACTATTTTCTTCGAAGATGCTTCTTACACTTCGTCTGTAATATAGCATAAGTTCCCTGAGCGCGCTTTGTCTGTTATAGCCTTATGGCCCGGTTGCCTGGTTATCGGAAACACTGTCTATATTCTTGACAAGTGGAGTACATAACACTTTTCAGTCCTTAACTGAAGAGGGAGAAGTCGAAGGTCGGTTAAGACGCGTTTAAAGTTCGGGTGAACAAAGATATGATATTAGTACTTCGGTACATACAATCATTATACATAAAATTCTTTTACCCAAGTCACTTGGGGGCTCTTAAATTTATATGAGCCGTTTTATAATGAGTGTTCTTCTTCTTAGTTGTTGCAAAGTTTTTATTACTATTATTATTCATCACTCCTTTTTTCGACACGAGTGTGTGGTCACTAGCCGGGGAGCCTAATTTCTCTCTCAAAGCCGCTAGAGTTTAGTTTGCTAAACTGGCCTAATGAGAAGTACTCCGCCTTTGGGATAGGAGGTTGAAGCCGTAGGCTGACCCGCTTGGAGTCTTGAGATAGGATGTGTCATGTTAAAGCACGATAGAAGCACTCTTTTTTTTTCTAAGACCAATTTTCGGATTGGCACCAAACACTTGATCTTGTTCGGACGTCATGTTTTTACTGACGTTTTTTTGTTTTCCAAGCTTTTGGCACTTTTAAACTATTTGTGTGTTTTCAGCACAAGTTTTGCAGTGCAACGCCGGAGATTCGGCAAAAAACATTCTCGGATATTGCTATATATGCATCGGTTTCGAATTGTGTCTTCGGCGAATAGTTGTGTTGCCCGGCTCCTGCGCTTGCCTCCTATGTTCCGCTTTGTTCGGCTAGGTGTGCAAATGGAGAACCACTGCGATTGTGCTTCCAGCTCACATGGTTAAGCACCTCAGTGCAGAAAGCCAAAAACTGACTGTCACAATAAGCGAAAATTGGTCAGTGATCCGATGATTGTGTTATATGATGGGCCATTCATAACATTGGCCGAAGTGTTTACGGCTTGACCTCGACTGTCGCCGAACACTACCGGGGGCTAGTAACTGGCCTCCCAAACTAAATCCTCAATATTTTGCTCTGACATTAGAGCTGAGGTTTCATGATCATGCTTAGCATGACAACCCAAAGAAAGGAACCGCCAGCGGGACTATTTTCTTTGGAAGACATTTCTTATGTTAAACAGTAATATAACATATCTCTCTGTGTACCTTTGTTTATAAAACCGTATGGCCAGTTTGCCTTGTTTGTCGTAAATCTTTGCCCTCATAAAGGCTTTATAAAGTAGGACAAACACTCCTCGGCTTCTGGCCGAGGAGGTTGAAGCCGATGGTCGGTTAACAAAGTTTTGTACAATGCGGATTCGAGCATTAATGACATAAAGTACTTGGATACATAGAGTCATTACACATAATTTGTGATTTTACTATGGATATTGATCCTCAATTCGGCCACCCGTGCCCGCATTAAGGCTCGGGGCTACTAGGCTTTGGGCTTATTATTTACAAATATTAAAGGGGCACATCGATCCCCTGATCTGGTGTTGCCACCCGACCAGTGTCTCGGGGGCTACTGCATTGCACGTCCAATGCTTAAAATTTTAAGTGCAATACAGTTTCCAAGGAGATTTTGATCCCCACGTTGGTCGAACGCACCCAACCTGAGTCTCGAGGACTGAGCACGCTGCTTTTTGTGTCCCGAAGTATTCTGCCGAGTTAGGACTTGATCCTCAGGCCGATTTTGCAAATCAACCTAAGTCTCAACGGCTACTGGGATTAGCGGTCTTACGTCATCCTTCAGGTGCATCTCGAGTTTTAGACTGATACACACCTTGAGGCCTACTGGCTATATATCTCGGGAGAGAATAAATTGCACCAATCAAAAATATTGACAAAAAATCGGCCCACAGTCGGGGTGGTGCACCACCCCAGAAGCAGTCCGGCATAAAGCTCGGGCGCTAGTGGCTGGCTCCATAGAGGGCATTTCTGGCATTAAGCTCGGCTAAACTCCTTCAACTTTTTTGAACCAAGGTGATTTATGACAGTCCGACGTTGGAGCTTGGACATAGTCCGGCGTTGGACCTTGGACATAGTCCGGTGTTGGAGCTCGGATACAGTCCTGCGTTGGAGCTCGGATACATTTCGGCGTTGGAGCTCGGAAGCGGTCCGGCATTGGTGCTCGTCTGCAAAAGATACCTCGAATGTAGTACGGCGTTGGAGCTCGGACGCAAGAGGACACTGCCTCCCGGGAACAACTTCAAACCTGAGGTGTGGCATAAAAATAATAAGGCATTGATAAAGGCCAGAAACTTAAAGGGGCTCCTCGGATACCTGACGTATAAACTCGTCGAATGCATTTCGGCGATCCTCAAGATCGAAGATGAGGAGATTTGTTGAACCAGTTTTCAAGACCGACAACCGAAGATGAAGAATAGTTCAGAAGAATCGAGGAGCATCCCTAACTTGAAGACAGGTTCAGGGGGCTACTGACGGTGTCTTGGACTAGGGGGTACTCAACACGTCATCTCCTAATCTATTAGATTGGGCCGAGGACCCCCATGGCCGTATACTCCTGGGCCAGTTCGGACAGCTGTCGCATACATGGAAGATTCCACAAGACTTGGTGACCAAGACAAGGACTCCTCCCCACCGGCGTATTCGGCTAGGACTCTTGTTATCCTAGGCCTCTGGTGCATTATATAAACCGAGGCCAGGCTAGGTGATAGATAATATACAACAATCATACCATAGGCTAGCTTCTAGGGTTTTAGCCTCTACGATCTCGTGGTAGATCAACTCTTGTAATACTCATATCATCAATATCAATCAAGCAGGACGTAGGGTATTACCTCCATCAAGAGGGCCCAAACTTGGGTAAAACATTGTGTCCCCTGCCTCCTGTTACCATCGATCCTAGACGCACAGTTCGGGACCCCCTACCCGAGATCCGCCGGTTTTGACACCAACAATGGCCGTAAACGGGCTAGAGTTGGAATCGTCCGTTCATGGGCCGACCATAATGGGCCATCGTTAATAGGCCGTATTTGATGACGCTATGAAATCGGCCCAACATATTAACGGACCACAAACGGGCCAACTGTAACCACGGGCTGAATTTGGCCCACAAGCAGAAAATGGCAGTAACGGGCCGTAAGTAAACGAATGCTGGAAATGAGCCCAAGAACAAATGGGCTTTGAGAAGGCCGAAAGATAACATGGGCTGGAAACGGCCCAACGGAATAATGGGCCGTTAATGGGTATAAAGTGATACACTGTTCATTACGGGCCAGTTTCACCACGGGCCGTTAATGGGTGTAAAGTGATACACTGTTCATTACGGGCCAGTTTCACCATGGGCCGTTAGTAGGCTAAGAGTTACATCGGGCCTCATATGGGCCGAAAGGCGTCATGGGCCATACATGGGCCAGAAGTGAAAACGGGCTGGAATCATATTGGATGGCGCAGATGATGCTACTGGGCCTAATTCGGATAGGGCGTAACGGGCCTTGGGTTAGTGGGCTGTAAATGGGCTATATTCGAACAGGCCGTTAACAAGCTTTCCATGGGCCGGCCCGCCAGCTTTTGACCAAGTCAAACGGGCCGGCCTTTTCACAAGAATGGGCCTCTGTTGGGCCATGCCACGTGTCGACGTATCATAGGAGCCTTCCGTCCAATGAGTGGTTGACATCTGTCCCAACAATGAGCTGACACGTGTTTCCTCCAGCCAATGATGATTTTACACGTGGAAAATCCCCATTGGTCGGGGCTGTTAACGGGTTATCGGATCCAAAACCTGACCCGATAGCTCAACGGCGTTCTGTTACAGTGGATGCCACGTGTCGGTCACCCTTGACTAAAGCACTTCTGTGATGCGCGATTTATCGTCATGGAAGTGGACACTTCCATGATGATAATTTTGGTAATGTCATGGAACACTTCTATGATAGCACAGGTATGACTATCTTGATTCTGTCATAAATTTGTCATGGATGTACATGCATGACAGAAAACACGACCTACTGTGACAAACATGTATCATCACGGAAGTGTATTTTTTTTTGTAGTGTTTGCCACAAATACGATGTCAACTACATGATCATGCAAAGCAATATGACAATGATGAAGCGTGTCATAATAAACGGAATGGCGGAAAGTTGCATGGCAATATATCTCGGAATGGCTATGGAAATGCCATAATAGGTAGGTATGGTGGCTGTTTTGAGGAAGGTATATGGTGGGTTTATGGTACTGGCGAAAGTTGTGTGATACTAGAGAGGCTAGCAATGGTGGAAGGGTGAGAGTGCGTATAATCCATGGACTCAACATTAGTCATAAAGAACTCGCATACTTATTGCAAAAATCTATTAGTTATCGAAACAAAGTACTACGCGCATGCTCCTAGGGGATAGATTGGTAGGAAAAGACCATCGCTCGTCCCTGACCGCCACTCATAAGGAAGACAATCAATAAATAAATTATGCTCTGACTTCATCACATAAGGGTTCACCATACGTGCATGCTACGGGAATCACAAACTTTAACACAAGTATCTCTTAAATTCACAACTACTCAACTAGCATGACTCTAATATTACCATCTTCATATCTCAAAACAATCATCAAGTATCAAACTTCTCTTAGTATTCAATGCACTCTATATGAAAGTTTTTATTATATCCCTCTTGGATGCCCATCATATTAGGACTAGTTTCATAACCAAAGCAAACTACCATGCTGTTCTAAAGACTCTCAAAATAATATAAGTGAAGCATGAGAGTTCATCTATTTCTATAAAATAAAACCACGACCGTGCTCTATAAGATATAAGTGAAGCACTAGAGCAAATGACAAACTACTCCAAAAGATATAAGTGAAGATCAATGAGTAGTTGAATAATTATGCAACTATGTGAAGAATCTCCCATTTAATAATTTTAGATCTTGATATTTTATTCAAACAGCAAGCAAAAAAAGTAAAATGACATTCTAAGAATGGCAAACATCATGTGAAGAAGCAAAAACTTAGGATCAACCGAAACTAACCGATAGTTGTTGAAGAAGAAAGGTGGGATGCCAACCGGGGCTTCCCTAAGCTTAGACGCTTGAGACTTCTTGAAATATTATCTTGGAATGCCTTGGGCATCCCCAAGCTTGAGCTTTTATGTCTCCTTAATTCCTCTCATATCACGGTCTCCCTAAATCTCAAAAGCTTCATCCACACAAAACTCAACAAGGACTCATGAGATAAGTTAGTATAAACCAATGCAAAAACCTTATCATACTCTACTGTAGCAAATCACTAAAATTATTATTTAACATTGCATACTAAATTCCTCTGCATATTTAATAGTCCTATCCTCAAATAGAATCATTAAAGAAGCAAACTGTAACATCCCAAATTTTCAATTTGGAATGTTATACATTAGATCATCATGCATATCATATTTTATTTGCTTTGGGTTTTGATCCTAGAAAATTCTAAGCAACTCAAGGACCCACGGAGAGAGTTGGGGATTTCGTTATTTTCATATTTGAGTTTTTCTCAAATTTTGAGAATAGGATCGTTTGATTTTATTTATTTTATCATCAATTATTTCTATTACAAAAATATGAGAGAGGGAATAAAATGACTTTCCCAAAATATAGAAATATTGAGGATTTAATAAAAAAATCAAATAGTTTTATTTCGGAGTTTTTTTGTTGTTTTTATTTGAATTAGGAAAAATGCGCGTTTTTCAAAATTGCATTTAGGGCCCAAATAAATGTTCACTTTGTCGGGCTTGATTTTATAAGCCCGGGAAAATTTATTTCGGGATTTTTGGAGTCCGTTTAGTATTTCTTTTTATTTTTCTTCTGAGCAAAAAAACAAAAAAACGGAACCGACTATGGGCCATACTCGGCCAGGACTCCGCCTGGTCGGGGCCTTTATAAGTCGGGGCAAGCCAGCCCGAAGGCCCAGCCGCCCCAAAACCCTAGCCGCGCCCAGCCCCAGCCCCGCCGCCGCCGCCGCCCCGCCGCCGATCCGCCGGAGCCGCGCGTCGCCCGAGGTTCGCCGCACATCGAAATCCATGCCGTTTTTAAAAAAAACCCGTTCGTCGTTTTTCTTTTTCGTCGGATTTTTTCGCGGTTATTTTCTGATCACGATTTCTGATCAATTTTCGTTTTAGTTTTTCTTTTCGCTCGTTTATCGGAATCAGGCGATTCAAGCGCCTGGAGTTTCGTCTCGAAACCCTCTATCCGAATAATCAACTTAAACAAGTTTTTGCTACTGTAAAAATTGACTTAGGTTCAGATTACTAGAACGAAGTTGTTTTCTTTCGCCGTTTGACTTTCTTTGCTTCGTTCGATTTGATTCCTTTTGCCAACCGGAGTTCTTAAGTTGAACCTTCTGGTTAGATCTCTTATTTGAGTTTTACCTGTGCACTAGATGAGTACTTATTGTATGCTTGTTTGTTTGCCTGTGATAGAGTACCCGGAGTGCGCCGCCTGTTACTTCGAATCGTTAGGTTTCACGGATCATCAGCAAGGCAAGTAACACTTTGATCATAGCTTTTCTACAACCCAGTTTTTTTGCATTAGATCAATCTTCACACATTGCATGATTAGGATCTAATTAAACTGTGGGATGGGAAGTAGATGAGGTAGTACCTATTACCTGTTTATTATCAAACCTTTGGGAGTTACTTCTACGTTTGCTTATTATGCCATGCTATGCTAGTAGACGTGGATTGGGTGAGTGAAATCCATGACAGATGTGAGATTGATAAGTAATGGTTTATCTAAGGTGGCAACTTAAACACACATCTGGGTGAATTGAGGCACCTGGGTATTCCAGGACATGCATGTTTTCTTTTGGACCGCCACCCAGGCTCAAAGGGATCATGAGATTTTTCAAACTAGAAACTTCCATGTGCAGCCACAAGCCATTATGGGCTCTGGCATAGTTGATTAAGTCGTGCGAACTCTTACAGGGTAGACTACCAGATGTAGGGGAAAGTAGGTGTACCGGTCTATCCATCGTAAGGTGCTAGCGCTTCTGAAAGACTGTGTCTCGGTCATCCGTTTCTCAAACACCATGTAGTGCGAGAAATCCAACGGAGGCGATCGAGTCTTGTGGGGAAAAGTGCGCAAACCCTGCAGAGTGTAACAAACTAATCATGATTAGCCGTGTCCCCGATTATGGACATCTTGAGTATCTAGTATCTGGATTATCATGTGAATCTCAACATGTTACTCTTAATTAATGTTGTTGGGTTTAATGATGATTACTTTTAATTGGGATTGAGGATGCTGTCAACCATTCTCAATGTTTAACAACCACCATGATAGTAATTAAATTTATTCCTTTTGAAGTAGGGAAAAATTGGCTTTATGCAAAACTGTAACCATAGAGCTTTCCACCAGCCAAATATGCATATAGTATAGCTGTTGCATTCCATTACTCTCTATGGGTTACCTTGCCAGCATATTCCATGTGCTGACCCATTTTCGGGCCGCAACGTTAATGTTGCAGACTTTTCAGACGACTATTAAGGAGTTTTAGGTCGTGGTTCTATACTCAGTGATGCCGTTGGAGTTGATGGACTCACTTATCTTCCAAGCCTTCCGCTGTTATCGTTATTAGATGGCCTTAAGCCATATTTATTGTAATAAGTTCTCTTTTGAGACACTCGATGTAATAAGTGTGTGATTGCTACTCTGCTATAAATCCTCCGAGTACTGTGTGGTGTCAGCATTACTGATCCAGAGATGACACCGGAGCACAGAGATCAGACTGTTTGAGGTCTGGTCGCTACAGAGATGGTATCAGAGCACACGATGACTGTAGGACGCGACCACTAAGCTAAAGACCTAGATCACTACTCACTCTCTTCTCTTCTGACCTCTCATCTTTTCTACTCTTTAGGATGGCGCATGTAAGGAACAAGTTCACCCAACCGGATGAAGATACACCCTTTGGACGGCACTTGAAGGAAGTCACTAGATACCTGAACATAGGAGCACCAAGCTTTACGGGAACCTACAACGCCACTTTACCTGAAGAAGAGCGCTGGATGATTCAAGTTCAAGTTCCAGGAAGGACGTTCATGCCAGTCACTGAGCCCATAGAGTTTTCTTTTGATGCACCAACTTGGAGTCTAGGAAAGAGTATGGCAGCTCACATCGCCATGGGACGCATTGGAGAAGTCTACCACAAGGATCTCAAGGATACTATCTACCAGATTTGCGGGCGCCGAGATGAACACTAGGAGATGATTAGCACCATGAAGGATAGACCAATCGCAGCTTTTATCCAGGAGTTAAACCAGCACATTCGACGACAGGAGAATCAGATGTGCGCCGACATGATAGATCTGAAGAAGGCTAAGACTAGGATCAAGGAACTGGAGGAAGAACTCAAGGCTACACGTGAAGATTATGAAGAAGAAATTGAAGTATTGGTGGATAAGAATGCCGACCTAACTATGAAGCTAGCAGTATTTATGGGAGGCCCGACACCAGTAGATGAGGACGAAGAACCCAAGGAGATTAGCCTAGGAGACTACATCATCATCGACGGCACCGACTCGGAAGCAGATAGTAGCGATGATGACTATGTTGATGAAGCAGGAGCTGATATCATGGAGTCTACAACCGTAGAATATTTCTAGTAGACCACCTCATCGGTAGTAGTAGTCCACCATGTAAATATAGTAGTCCGAGCACTTTGTGATAGTTAGATCGATTGTATGCCTTTGCTTGCTTGAATGAAGTGAATTGTTTGCTTTTGCCTCATGTGCATATGGGTAGTGTTTTCTCTTTAGACCCCCTCTATTCTTATATCTCATCTCTTCTAAACCTCAGATGCCTCCGAGACGTGACCCTGGATTTGCCTTTCCGCCGGAGCTCATCCAGTTGATCCAGCAGCAGAACACCTTGATGCAGTTGCTAGTCCAGAATCAGAATCAGGGGAACAACAACAACAACCCACCACCACCACCACCACCTTTTGACCACTTAGCCCGTTTTCTTAGGCTGAATCCGCCGGTGTTTTCCAGTAGCACCGAGCCGATAGTAGCAGATGATTGGCTCCGCAAGACAGCTAGGGCATCAGTTAGAAGGACCCGCAGCATCATGGTGGGAGAATTTTATAGCCACCTTCCCAGTCGACACTGTCACATGGGACCAGTTTCATCAGGCTTTCCGTACTGCCCATGTTTCAGCAGGAGCTATGGCCATGAAGAAGCGTGAGTTTCGTAACTTGCGCCAAAGAGGACGGACAGTTGGCCAGTATGTGGAGGAGTTTAGTAAGCTAGCACGTTATGCCCCAGACGACGTTGCTACGGATGCAGCTAAGCAGGAGAAGTTCCTGGAAGGACTGAATGATGAGTTGAGTATGCAGTTGATGGTAGCCACCTTCAACAACTACCAGGAGTTGGTAGACCGTGCTCTTATGATTGAAGGGAAGCAGCAGCAAATTGAGAACCACAAGAGGAAGTATGGACAAGGAAAGTATAATTCAGGAGCTCAGCAGAAGCCACGTTTTACCCCTAGACCGGGGAGACATTTTTAGCATACCCATGGAGTAGGTAGCTCGCACAATCACAATGGCACCAAGAATGGTAATGGGAATGGAGGAAGCAATGGCCAGAACCGCAGCACCCCATCAACCCCAGCCAAGAGAGATCCGAGTCAAGTCACCTGTTTCAAGTGTTCCAAGACCGGACATTATGCCAATGAATGTCCTGAAGGCCAAAACGGCAATGGAAGTTCTGGAAAGAAGCCGAACCCTTTCAACAGGGCACAGGTGAACCACGTTAATGTGGAGGAGGTTGAAGCTCAGCCCGATGCAGTAATAGGTAAGTTTTTGGTTAAGTTATTTACTGCACTCGTTCTTTTTGATACTGGTGCATCGCATTCATACATATCAAGGGCATTTGTGGAAAAGTATAGCCTACCCACTAGGGTTCTCAAAACACCTATGCTAGTAAGCTCACCAGGAGCAGAGTACATGGCCAGTCAAGGATGTTTTCAAGTGCCATTAAGTATAGGACGGCATGTTTTCCCAACAGATTTAATTATTCTGGAATCCCAAGGTCTGGATGTGATTCTTGGTATGGATTGGCTGTCGATGTATGGAGGAAACATCGATTGTGCTAGTAAGTCAATTTTGCTTACCACCCCAGAAGGGAGAAGGATCAAGTATGTATCCCGGCATGCGCCAAACAAGACACAAGTAAATTCATTAACAGGAGTCGTGCAGGAGGAAGTACCAGTGGTAAGGGAATTCCCTGATGTATTTCCAGAGGAGTTGCCAGGCATGCCACCGGATAGAGATATTGAGTTCTTGATTGAGCTATTGCCAGGCACAGGGCCAATATCAAAGAGACCATATAGGATGCCAGCAAAGGATTTGGTGGAAATTAAGAAACAGATTAAAGAGTTACTGGATAAAGGTTACATTCGCCCAAGTTCTTCACCTTGGGGATCACCAGTACTATTAGTAGAGAAGAAGGATGGATCGTTAAGGATGGTTGATTATCGAGGATTGAATGAAGTAACAATCAAGAACAAGTACCCGCTACCAATGATCAATGATCTGTTTGATCGATTGCAAGGAGCTAAAGTGTTTTCCAAGATCGATTTGCGATCAGGGTACCACCAGTTGAAGATTCGAGAACAGGATATTCCGAAGACAGCTTTTACCACCAGGTATGGGTTGTATGACTATACCGTTATGTCATTTGGTCTCACTAACGCGCCTACCTATTTTATGAACATGATGAACAAAGTGTTTATGGAGTTTTTGGATAAGTTCGTCGTAGTGTTCATTGATGATATCCTGGTTTATTCAAAGAATGAAGAGGAACATAAGGAGCATTTGCGTTTGGTACTTGGAAAGCTCAGAGAACATCAATTATATGCCAAGTTCAGCAAATGTGAGTTTTGGTTGAAGGAAGTAGGATTCCTCGGACACGTTATATCTGGAGAAGGTATAGCTGTTGATCCCACTAAAGTTGATACCGTGACCAAGTGGGAAGCCCCAACTACCGTTGGAGAGATCCGGAGTTTTCTTGGACTCGCAGGATACTACCGGAGGTTTATTGAAAAAATTTCAAAGATTTCGAAGCCTATGACGGAGTTGTTGAAGAAAGATACCAAGTTCAAATGGACTGAGCAGTGTGAGGCTAGTTTCCAGGAGTTGAAGAAATGCTTGGTTACCTCACCAGTGTTGATTTTGCCAGATCAGACCAAGGATTATGAGGTGTATTGCGACGCTTCACATCGAGGACTTGGAGCAGTGCTTATGCAGGAAGGGAGAGTTGTTTCATATGCCTCAAGACAACTGAAGCCCCATGAGTTGAATTACGCTACGCATGATTTGGAGTTAGCAGCCGCAGTGCATGCCTTGAAGACATGGAGACATTTCCTCATCAGAAATCATTGTGAGGTGTACACGGATCATAAGAGTTTGAAGTACATTTTCACACAGAAGGAGTTGAACCTCAGACAAAGGAGATGGTTGGAGCTCATCAAGGATTATGATATGAAATTGCATTATCATCCCGGGAAGGCTAATGTAGTAGCTGATGCATTAAGCCGCAAGAGCCATGTCAATACGTTAATGACGGGAGAAATACCCAAGGAGTTAACAGAAAATCTTCGTGAACTATGTTTGGAAATAGTTCCGAGAGGCTATGTAGCAACGTTGGAAATTCAGTCAACTTTGATGGACAGAATCAGGGAAGCTCAGAAGACTGACAAGGAGATTGCTTCCATAAAGGAGAAAATGAAAGAAGGAAAAGCTAAAGGATTTCGTGAGGATGAGCACGATACCCTATGGTTTGAAGACCGTGTCTATGTGCCCAATGACCCAGAGATCAGGAAGTTAATTCTGCAAGAGGCCCATGATTCACCCTATTCGATTCACCCAGGGAATACCAAGATGTATCTGGATTTGAAGGATATTTTCTGGTGGACTGGAATGAAGAAAGAAATAGCAGAGTATGTAGCAGTTTGTGATGTATGCCAGAGAGTAAAGGCAGAGCATCAGAAGCCAGCAGGATTTTTACAACCATTGCCGATACCCGAATGGAAGTGGGATAGGTTAGGCATGGATTTTATCACGGGATTGCCCAGGACTCGTTCAGGCTATGACTCAATTTGGGTTGTAGTCGATCGATTGACGAAAGTAGCTCATTTCATCCCAGTAAAGACCACTTATACCAGTGCTAAGTTGGCAAAAATATACATGACCAGAATAGTATGTCTGCATGGAGTTCCGAGGAGTATCGTATCAGATAGAGGAACCCAGTTTACCTCAAAGTTCTGGAAGCAGTTGCACGAAACTTTGGGAACTAGGCTAGAATTTAGTACAGCTTTTCATCCGCAGACAGATGGACAGACCGAGAGAGTCAATCAGATTTTGAAGGATATGCTGAGAGCTTGTGCGCTAGATTATGGATCTAGTTGGGACGATAATTTGCCATATGCAGAGTTCTCTTACAACAACAGTTACCAAACCAGTTTGAAGATGGCCCCTTCCGAAGCTTTGTACGGAAGAAGGTGTAGGACACTGCTGTCGTGGGACGAAGTCGGAGACCGCCAGTTGTTTGGACCTGACTTGATTAAGGAGTCTGAACAGAAAGTGAAGTTGATTCGCGATAGGCTCAAGGTAGCCCAGTCCAGACAGAAGAGTTATGCAGATTCTAAACGCAAGGAGACAGTTTACGAAGTTGGAGACAGAGCTTATCTTCGAGTATCTCCACTTCGGGGAACAAAGCATTTTGGAGTTAAAGGGAAGTTAGCGCCACGATTTATAGGACCATATCAAATTTTGGAGCATATGGGAGAAGTGGCCTACAAGTTGGAATTGCCCGAAGGATTGTCAGGAGTTCATAATGTGTTCCACGTTTCCCAGTTAAAGAAGTGTGACGCGGAGATAGCTGACATACCATTGAGAGACACAGTGCCTTTGGAAACTATTCAGTTGGATAACGATTTGACCTACGAGGAGAAACCAGTTAAGATCCTCGAGTTTGCCAGCCGAGTTACCCACATCAAAGTTATCAAGTTTTGCAAGGTTCAGTGGAGCCACCACACGGAGGATGAAGCCACCTGGGAACGAGAGGAAGATTTGCTCAAAGACCACCATCACCTATTTTCTAGCCAACCCGAATCTCGAGGGCGAGATTCATCTTAAGGGGGGTAGGTTTGTAACATCCCAAATTTTCAATTTGGAATGTTATACATTAGATCATCATGCATATCATATTTTATTTGCTTTGGGTTTTGATCCTAGAAAATTCTAAGCAACTCAAGGACCCACAGAGAGAGTTGGGGATTTCGTTATTTTCATATTTGAGTTTTTCTCAAATTTTGAGAATAGGATCATTTGATTTTATTTATTTTATCATCAATTATTTCTATTACAAAAATATGAGAGAGGGAATAAAATGACTTTCCCAAAATAGAGAAATATTGAGGATTTAATAAAAAATCAAATAGTTTTATTTCGGAGTTTTGTTGTTGTTTTTATTTGAATTAGGAAAAATGCGCGTTTTTCAAAATTACATTTAGGGCCCAAATAAATGTTCACTTTGTCGGGCTTGATTTTATAAGCCCGGGAAAATTTATTTCGGGATTTTTGGAGTCCGTTTAGTATTTCTTTTTATTTTTCTTCTGAGCAAAAAAACAAAAAAAAACGGAACCGCCTATGGGCCGTACTCGGCCAGGACTCCGCCTGGTTGGGGCCTTTATAAGTCGGGGCAAGCCAGCCCGAAGGCCCAGCCGCCACGAAACCCTAGCCGCGCCCAGCCCCAGCCCTGCCGCCAGCCGCCGCCGCCCCGCCGCCGATCCGCCGGAGCCGCGCGTCGCCCGAGGTTCGCCGCACCTCGAAATCCGTGCCGTTTTTTTAAAAAAATATTCCGTTCGTCGTTTTTATTTTTCGTCGGATTTTTCCGCGGTTATTTTCTGATCGCGATTTCTGATCCGATTTTCGTTTTAGTTTTTCTTTTCGCTCGTTTATCGGAATCAGGCGATTCAAGCGCCTGGAGTTTCGTCTCGAAACCCTCTATCCGAATAATCAACTTAAACAAGTTTTTGCTACTGTAAAAATTGACTGAGGTTCAGATTACTAGAACGAAGTTGTTTTCTTTCGCCGTTTGACTTTCTTTGCTTCGTTCGATTTGATTCCTTTTGCCAACCGGAGTTCTTAAGTTGAACCTTCTGGTTAGATCTCTTATTTGAGTTTTACCTGTGCATTAGATGAGTACTTATTGTATGCTTGTTTGCTTGCCTGCGATAGAGTACCCGGAGTGCGCCGCCTGTTACTTCGAATCGTTAGGTTTCACGGATCATCGGCAAGGCAAGTAACACTTTGATCATAGCTTTTCTACAACCCAGTTTTTTTGCATTAGATCAATCTTCACACATTGCATGATTAGGATCTAATTAAACTGTGGGATGGGAAGTAGATGAGGTAGTACCTATTACCTGTTTATTATCAAACCTTTGGGAGTTACTTCTACGTTTGCTTATTATGCCATGCTATGCTAGTAGACGTGGATTGGGTGAGTGAAATCCATGACAGATGTGAGACTGATAATTAATGGTTTATCTAAGGTGGCAACTTAAACACACATCTGGGTGGACTGAGGCACCTGGGTATTCCAGGACATGCATATTTTCTTTTGGACCGCCACCCAGGCTCAAAGGGATCATGAGATTTTTCAAACTAGAAACTTCCATGTGCAGCCACAAGCCATTATAGGCTCTGGCATAGTTGATTAAGTCGTGCGAACTCTTACAGGGTAGACTACCAGATGTAGGGGAAAGTAGGTGTACCGGTCTATCCATCGTAAGGTGCTAGCGCTTCTGAAAGACTGTGTCTCGGTCATCCGTTTCTCAAACACCATGTAGTGCGAGAAATCTGAACGGAGGCGACCGAGTCTTGTGGGGAAAAGTGCGCAAACCCTGCAGAGTGTAACAAACTAATCATGATTAGCCGTGTCCCCGATTATGGACATCTTGAGTATCTAGTATCTGGATTATCATGTGAATCTCAACATGTTACTCTTAATTAATGTTGTTGGGTTTAATGATGATTACTTTTAATTGGGATTGAGGATGCTGTCAACCATTCTCAATGTTTAACAACCACCATGGTAGTAATTAAATTTATTCCTTTTGAAGTAGGGAAAAATTGGCTTTATGCAAAACTGTAACCATAGAGCTTTCCACCAGCCAAATATGCATATAGTATAGCTGTTGCATTCCATTACTCTCTATGTGTTACCTTGCCAGCATATTCCATGTGCTGACCCGTTTTCGGGCTGCAACGTTAATGTTGCAGACTTTTCAGATGATGATTAATGAGTTTTAGGTCGTGGTTCTATACTCAGTGATGCTGTTGGAGTTGATGGACTCAGTTATCTTCCAAGCCTTCCGCTGTTATCGTTATTAGATGGCCTTAAGCCATATTTATTGTAATAAGTTCTCTTTTGAGACACTCGATGTAATAAGTGTGTGATTGCTACTCTGCTATAAATCCTCCGAGTACTGTGTGGTGTCAGCATTACTGATCCAGGGATGACACCGGAGCACAGAGATTAGACTGTTTGTGGTCTGGTCGCTACACAAACATACGCAAACAATGCAAACATAACATCAATCTACCTAAACAGGACAGTCTGTAAAGAGTGCAGCAAGATCCATACTTCCCTACCTCCAAAAATTATGAAAGAAAATTACCACTGTATTAAATTTATCAGAACTTACGATTTAAAAGGTTTCAAAATTTTATCACACTCTGACTTTTCTAGGGAATTATTGCAATAGTGGTGAACTTTCTGTTTTCAAACAGCAACATGAAGACTTGTAAAATAGACATAGTACAGGCTATCAATATCACTTTTATTGAAATAAAAGATGCAACATATTGTTCTAAATAACAGCAAACAAATCCTAACAAAATAAATTGACACTCCAAGCAAAACACATATCATGTGGTGAATAAAAATATAGCTCCAAGTAAAGTTACCGATGAACGAAGACGAAAGAGGGGATGCCTTCCGGGGCATACCCAAACTTAGGCTCTTGGTTGTCCTTGAATATTACCTTGGGGTGCCTTGGGCATCCCCAAGCTTAGGCTCTTACCACTCCTTATTCAATAGTCCATCGAATCTTCACCCAAAACATGAAAACTTCAAAACACAAAACTTAATAGAAAACTCGTAAGCTACGTTAGCGAAAGAAAACAAAACACCACTTCAAGGTACTGTAATGAATTCATAATTTATTTATATTGGTGTTTAACCTGTTGGAAATATGCCCCAGAGGCAATAATAAATTAGTTTTATTATATTTCCTTGTTCATGATAATCGTTTATTATCCATGCTAGAATTGTATTGATAGGAAACTCAGATACATGTGTGGATACATAGACAACACCATGTCCCTAGTAAGCCTCTAGTTGACTAGCTCGTTGATCAATAGATGGTTACGGTTTCCTGACCATGGACATTGGATGTCGTTGATAACGGGATCATATCATTAGGAGAATGATGTGATGGACAAGACCCAATCCTAAGCCTAGCACAAGATCGTGTAGTTCGTATGCTAAAGCTTTTCTAATGTCAAGTATCATTTCCTTAGACCATGAGATTGTGCAACTCCCAGATACCGTAGGAATGCTTTGGGTGTACCAAACGTCACAACGTAACTGGGTGGCTATAAAGGTGCACTACGGGTATCTCTGAAAGTGTCTGTTGGGTTGGCACGAATCGAGACTGGGATTTGTCACTCCGTGTAATGGAGAGGTATCTCTGGGCCCACTCGGTAGGACATCATCATAATGTGCACAATGTGACCAAGGAGTTGATCACGGGATGATGTGTTACGGAACGAGTAAAGAGACTTGCCAGTAACGAGATTGAACAAGGTATCGGGATACCGACGATCGAATCTCGGGCAAGTATCATACCAGTAGACAAAGGGAATTGTATACGGGATTGATCGAATCCTTGACATCGTGGTTCATCTGATGAGATCATCGTGGAACATGTGGGAGCCAACATGGGTATCCAGATCCCGCTGTTGGTTATTAACTAGAGAGATGTCTTGGTCATGTCTGCATGATTCCCGAGCCCGTAGGGTCTACACACTTAAGGTTCGATGACGGTAGGGTTATAAGGAAGGTATGTACGCAGTTACCGAATGTTGTTCGGAGTCCTGGATGAGATCCCGGACGTCACGAGGAGTTCCGGAATGGTCCGGAGGTAAATATTGATATATAGGAAGTGTGGGTTTGGCCATCGGAAGTGTTCCGGGCATCACTGGTAATGTGTCGGGACCACCGGAAGGGTTCCGGGGGTCCACCGGGAGGTACCACCAGCCCCGGAGGCTTGCGTGGGCCAAGAGTGGGAAGGGACCAGCCCCTAGGTGGGCTGGGGCGCCTCCCACCAAGGCCCAAGGCGCCCTCAAGAGGAGAGGGGGCAAACCCTAGGGGCAGATGGGCCCTAAGGCCCACCCTAGGTGCGCCCCCCTCTCTCTCCCCCTTGGCCGTCACCCAGATGGGATCTGGGGGCTGCCGCCACCCCTAGGGAGGGAACCCTAGGTGGGGGCGTAGCCCCTCCCCTCCCCCTATATATAGTGGAGGTTTTGTGGCTGCCCAACACACGAGTCTCTCTCTCCCAAGGCGCAGCCCTACCTTTCTCCCTCCTCATCTCTCGTAGTGCTTGGCGAAGCCCTGCTAGAGTACCGCACTCCTCCACCACCACCACGCCGTCGTGCTGCTGCTGGATGGAGTCTTCCCCAACCTCTCCCTCTCTCCTTGCTGGATCAAAGGCATGGGAGACGTCACCGGGCTGCACGTGTGTTGAACGCGAAGGCGTCGTTGTTCGGCGCTTAGATCGGAATCGACCGTGATCTGAATCGCCACGAGTACGACTACCTCATCCGCATTCTTGCAACGCTTCCTCTCAGCGATTTACAAGGGTATGTAGATGCACTCCCCTTCCCTTCGTTGCTAGATTACTCCATAGATTGATCTTGGTGATGCGTAGAAAATTTTAAATTTCTGCTACGATCCCCAACAGTGGCATCATGAGCTAGGTCTATGTGTAGTTTCTATGCACGAGTAGAACACAAGTTGTTGTGGGCGTCGATTTTGTCAATTTACTTGTCGTTACTAGTCTTATCTTGATTCGGTGGCATCATGGGATGGAGCGGCCCGGACCGACCTTACACGTACTCTTACGTCACTACAAGAAATCAGTTAATACATGATGGATTTCCGGTGACATTCTAAAAATCCGTCATGAACTGGCCTAGTACGGCCCCAGAGCCCGCCGAAGCCCGTCTAACCCATTCCTCGTATAAAATCTAACACTAAGCCTCTCCATACCCCCCATCTCGTTCTCCCTCCGCTGCCGCCCCCATCATCTCCTTCCTTCTCCCTGATCCACTCCTTTTCGTCCTCCGCACACCGACCGCTCCGACGGTCTCTCCTTCCTCCACCCAATACCCACCTCCAGGCCACTCCCGTACTTCCTCCACTCGTAACCCTAGTGGAAACCATCACCCCTACACACCATCGTCTACTATCCCCTCCGCCCTATCTTCACAAGGATGGTTGATCCGCAGCATGTGTTGTTGATCTGCCGAGTTTGACGGCAGCAGCAGCCCGACTGATGAGATCCACATATTGGGTGCGCCCAGATCCAACATGGGCTCAACCCCCATTGTTGGCCTTGTTGGAGTGGAGCGACCGTGCATTGGTCGGTCTATGACAATGGCTCGCGGGGGGCCGTAGCCCTCGCCGCCAATGTATTCTGGTATGGCTTCCGCCCCTTCTGTTGGCTTCCTCGACGCCATGGCCTCATTCTGCTGCTTCGACCATAGGTCAGTTTCATTTGCCTAAGCCGGTAGCCATAACAGCCGTTCGTGGGCATGGTGGTAAGCCTAAGGCGGGTGCGTGGCCTCCCTCTTCAATCGATTGCTTAAGCTTGGCTACTGCCTTCTCCAAATCTTAGGGTGTGTGTGTGTCCATGCTGACATGGCGGCGGCAGCGTCTATCAAGGGATACAACGTGTATATGAGTGAGATGTGTGTGCGTGCAGTAGCCGGTGTGTTGTGTTTGTGGGTTTCCTCTGAACCTTTAACACTGAATTTTATCTGTATCTTTACACTGCAGGGTACCTAGTAGAGACAGGAGGCAGGTCGACCTCCTTGATTATGATCTCTGTTTTTTGGTTGTAGGTCTATGTGGTGCCGAAATTTTGCCGAGATACCTTGCCTGCAGTGTAAAGATATAGAGTAATTTAGTTTAATTTTCTCTGAATTTATACGAGGCCTAGGTGGTCGGCCTGCCATAGTTTGTTCTACACGCTGCCGGTGGTGTACTATTGTGGAGGTTGACCTGGCTTGTCTAATACTAGTAGGCAGGTCGACCTACCATAGTTTCTTATAAACGCTGTAGTTCACTGAATTAAACACGAGTTGAAGAAACTACAGTAGTTCGTCAACCAGCTGCACTGGGCTATGTGGGCTTCTATCAAGATCTAATTTAGTTTAATTTTCTACCAAGATCTAATTCAGTTTAGATTTTTCTGACAGTTTGATGTGTCTCTGTTCTGTAAATCAATATAATTAAATGTTCTATATGCATTCAGTTTACTTTTCTATCAACATATAATTCAGTTTGTATCAATGTAATCAGGTGGTGAATAATTTCATCAAATAGGAGACATAATTTCTGTTACTGTATTAATATGGCGACATGTTTAGAGGTTTCTCCATACACTTTTGTCCATATTATCAACTGTAGCTCATTGAATATATATAACCAGAATTAAGTTTAATCTGAATCTAAGAAGAAAATTAATTGGTACAGTGGCAGTCCTACAGCTGTAACGCAGAGGTTTAAACTTGTTCATTTGTGTACTAAGCACATGTAGTACTGCTACTATTAGTTGTGCGCCTACTAGTACTAGAACCAATGCCATGTTAGTTCACTCTCCCTCAACCTGGAGGCACACACCAAGCTAGCAGTTGCCAACACAGTGACACATATTTCTTCAACTCATGTGCTCCCTGCCAGGTCGACCTCCACAATAGTTTTGCCGACAAGTAAGGATTGATGTCTACTCTCTGATCCTAAATCTTTTCCCTGATGTTTTCCCATCTTTTTTATGATCAATTAACATTGTAATCTCCTTGATTATGTTTTCTGTTTTTCAAGATGTAGGTCTAGGCGGTGCCATAGCAGTGCCGTTGCATGGCACAAAATAGAGCTCGAGAGGGCGACCGTGATAACTATGGTGGAGCTGCTCTGTGATCATCCAGGGGTTGGCTCTACTGCCACTCCTATGATTTCTCCGATATTTACATTCCCCAGCTCAATTGCTACTGAACTGCACCTATTTAGTTGATCTAGTTCTGAGTTAGGCATTTTTCACCATGGTGTGATTTTCTACTAATTTGTTTGTGCCCCTTGGATCTTGGTGAAATTTATCATCTCATGCACTTGAATTAAAGTAACCCCAGCATGCATGTTTTTAAGAGCAATAATTTATACATCTATCTAGTATCTCTTAAGAGAACCATTTGCCACTTAGTTCTATAGATTTATTAGTGGCCGCACCTTATAGTTATTTTGCATGCCATTTGAAGTTAACTTGTCAAGCAGTTGTTTTTTTACTAGTGTAAGTGCCTCGGATAAACATTTAGTTTCATGTGTATACATCTTGACACATGAAAATTTGAATGCCATTTTCCCGTCTGGTTTATATGGCCTCAACTGCTACTAAGTACTTGTGTTCTCTGATGTATGTTCTATTACGTTGTCACTTATATGTCAACTTGATTAGACTTTCGTTTGACCCACTTTTATTTGGATTAATTTTAGGCAACCTCACTTGATTAGATACTTTGTTATTCTCGTATGTAGGCATAGTAAAATTTAAGAAATTTGGACAACAGTTAATTTATTTTTGAAGTTTGTTCTTATTCTCATATTTCTATTATCTACTACTATCTAATGTTGTTGTAAATATGTTAGGTATGATTGGGTAGCAGGCTTCTTGGTGCTAGCCATCACAATCCGCCATGACCTGATACTTACCATTAGGAGGGCTGATGACAAGAACCTGAATAACAAGCTCAATAGTATCATATGTTCTGTTGTTGTAAATTGGATTGTATTATTTCCTAACCTTGTTGTGTGATATATTTTGGCAATATATTTTGTAAATTATCATTTCGTGGAGGATTTTGTAAGTTGATGTGGTATAGATACAAATGGATGGATGCATACTGAATATCTGTGTAATATGTGATCACACTTTGGAAATACTTGGTCTTGGCCCAGAGTTGGTATTACGATTTGTGTAATGCATTAGGTAAAATATGTACTGGTTCAAAATTGGTGCACCATATGTGTGGTAACGAAATTTAAATTGTGCCAAAATCCACAATGATTTATGTGAGGAAAAATAATGTCCACGTAGGCAGCCACGTCATTCCAATTGGTCGATCGAAAATCCTATGTGGCGTTGGTCCTGTGACAGCTTGTTCCGTCATGAATGGTTGGGCCCAGTTTGGGCTGGGTGGGCTTTAGGGCAGATCCATGACGGTCAAGGACTGTCATGGAAGGCCTAATGTCAAATTATGACGCGATATACATGACGGATTTCAAATCCGTCATCGATGGGCACCCATGACAGTTTTGCACTGATGCGTGATGGACAAGGACTATCACGTATTAACAGGTTTCTTGTAGTGCGTGAGACAGGTTCCACCGACTGACATGCGAATTGACATATCACGTTGTGGTTTTGGCGTAGGTAAGAAACGTTCTTGCTAAGAAACCTATAGCAGCCACGTAAAATTTGCAACAACAATTAGAGGACGTCTAACTTGTTTTTGCAGCATATGCCGTGTGATGTGATATGGCCAAAAGGATGTGATGAATGATATATGTGATGTATGAGATTGATCATGTTCTTGTAATAGGAATCACGACTTGCATGTCGATGAGTATGACAACCGGCAGGAGCCATAGGAGTTGTCTTAATTTATTTATGACCTGCGTGTCAACATAAACGTCATGTAATTACTTTACTTTATTGCTAACCGTTAGCCGTAGTAGTAGAAGTAATAGTTGGCAATACAACTTCACGATGACACGATGATGGAGATCATGGTGTCATGCCGGTGACGATGATGATCATGGCGCCCCAAAGATGGAGATCAAAAGGAGCAAAAATGATATTGGCCATATCATGTCACTATTTGATTGCATGTGATGTTTATCATGTTTTACATCTTATTTGCTTAGAACGACGGTAGCTTAAATAAGATGATCCCTCGTAATAATTTCAAGAAAGTGTTCCCCCTAACTGTGCACCGTTGCGAAGGTTCGTTGTTTCGAAGCACCACGTGATGATCGGGTGTGATAGATTCTAACGTTCGAATACAATGGGTGTAAGCCAGATTTACACACACAATACATTTAGGTTGACTTGACGAGCCTAGCATGTACACACATGGCCTCGGAACACGGAAGACCGAAAGGTCAAACATGAGTCGTATAGAAGATATGATCAACATGAGGATGTTCACCGATGATGACTAGTCCGTCTCACGTGATGATCGGACACGGCCTAGTTGACTCGTATCATGTATCACTTAGATGACTAGAGGGATGTCTATCTGAGTGTGAGTTCATTAAATAATTTGATTAGATGAACTTAATTATCATGAACAATAGTCTAAGTTGTCTTTGCAAAAAGGTTGTAGATCAATAGCTCGCGTTGTAGCTCCCTGTTTCAATACGTTCCTAGAGAAAGATTAAGTTGAAAGATATTGTAAGCAATGATGCGGACTAGGTCCGTTGCCTGAGGAGTGTCCTCACTGCTACACAGAAGGCTTATGTCTTTGATGCACCGCTCGGTGTGCCAACCCCTCCAGCGTCGTCTGTGGATGTTATGAACATCTGACAGATACGTCCTGATGACTACTTGATAGATTAAGTGCACCATACTTTACGGCTTAGAATCGGGATTCCAATGACGTTTTGAACGCCATAGAACATATGAGATGTTCCAAGAGCTGAAATTGGGATTTCATGCGCATGCCCATGTTAAGAGGTATGAGACCTCTGACAAGTTCTTTGCCTACAAGATGGAGGAGAATAGCTCAACTAGTGAGCATCTGCTCAGAATGTCTGGGTGCTACAATCACTTAAATCAAGTGGGAGTTAAACTTCCAGATAAGATAGTGATTGATAGAGTTCTCTAGTCACTATCACTAAGCTACTAGATCTTCGTGATGAACTATGACATGCAAGGGATGGAGATGATCCCGGAGCTGTTCACGGTGCTTAAGACCGCAAAAAGTAGAAATCAAGAAGGAGCATCAAGTGTTGATGGTTTAACAATACCACTGGTTTCAAGAAGGGCAAGGGCTAGAAGGAAAACTTCATGAATGGCAAACCAGTTGCCGCACCAGTGAAGGAACCCAAGGTTGAACCCAAACCCGAGACTAAGTGCTTCTATTGTAAGGGGAACGGTCACTGGTAGCGGAACTACCCCAAATTCATGGTAGATAAGAAGGCTGGCAACTTCAACAAAGTATATACGTATTATTAATGTGTACCTTGCTAGTACTCCTGGTAGCACCTGGGTATTGGATACCGGTTCAGTTGCTATTATTGGTGACTTGAAGCAAAAGCTACGGACTAAACGGAGACTGGCTAAGGGCGAGGTGACTATGTGTGTTGGAAGTGTTTCAAAAGTTGATGAGATCACCATCGCACGCTCCATCTGCCTTCGGGATTAGTATTGAACCTAGATAAATGTTATCAAGTGTCTACGTTGAGCATGAATATGATTAGATCGTGTTCATTGCAATACGGTTATTCATTAAGTTAGAGAATAATGGTTATTCTGTTTACATGAATAATACCTTTCATGGTCATGCACCCTATGTGAATGGTTCATTGAATCTCGGTCATGGTAATACACATGTTCACGCCAAAAGATGTAGAGTTAATAATGATAGTACCACTTTCTTGTGGCACTGCCGCTTAGGTCATATTGGCGTAAGATGCATGAAGAAACTCCATGTCGATGGATGTTTGGAGTCACTTGATTTTGAATCACTTGACACATGCGAGCCATGCCTCATGGGTAGGATGACTAAGACCCCGTTTTCAGGTACAATGAAACGGGAAAGTGACTTGTTGGAAATCGTACATGCTGATGTGTGTGATCCAATAAGAATTGAGGCGTGCGGTGGACATCGCTGTTTTCTCATCTTCACTTACGATTTGAGCAGATATGGGTATATTTACTTAATGAAGCACAAGTCTGAAACGTTTGAAAAGTTCAAGCAATTTCAGAGTGAAGTTAAGAACCATCATAACAAGAAGATCAAATTCCTACGATCTGATCGATGAAGAATTTCTGAGTTATGAGTTTGGCAATCACTTAACACAATGTGAAATTGTTTCACAGTTGACACCACCTGGAACACCACAGCGTAATGGCGTGTCCGGACGTCGTAATTGAACCTTATGAGATATGGTGTGATCTATGATGTCTCTTACCGATCTACCGCTATCATTGTGAGGTTATGCGTTAGAGATAGCTGCATTCACTATAGATAGGGCACCATCTAAGTCCGTTGAGACGACGTCGTATGAACATTGGTTTGGCAAGAAACCAAAGTTGTCGTTTCTTAATATTTGGTGTTGAGATGCTTAAGGCTTCAGCCGAAAAAGCTCGAACCCAAAGCGGACAAATACATCTTCATAGGATACCCAAAGGTAATAGTTGGGTATACCTTGTATCTCAGATCCGAGGGCAAAGTGTTTGTCGCTAAGAACGGGTCCTTTCTCGAGAAGGAGTTTCTCTCGAAAGAATTGAGTGGGAGGAAGATAGAACTTGATGAGGTTGTTGAACCTCTACTTCAACCGGAAAGTGGCGCAACACAGAAAGATGTTTCTGTGGCGCCTACGTCGATTGAAGAGGAAGTTAATGATAGTGATCATGAAGCTTCGGATCAAGTTGCTATCAAACCTCGTAGGTCGACAAGGATATGTACTACTCCTGAGTGGTACGGTGATCTTGTCTTAGATATCATGTTGGACAACAATGAACCTACGAGCTATGGAGAAGCGATGGTGGGCCCATATTCCGACAAATGGTTAGAAGCCATGAAATCTGAGATAGGATCCATGTATCAGAACAAAGCATGGACTTTGGTGGACTTGCCCGTTGGTCGGCAAGCCATTGAGATAAATGGATATTTAAGAAGAAGACGGACGTGGACGGTAATGTTACCATCTATGAAGCTCGACTTGTAGCAAAGAGTCTTTTCACAAGTTCAAGGAGTTGACTATGATGAGATTTTCTCACCTGTAGTGATGCTTAAGTCCGTCGAAATCATGTTAGCATTAGCTGCATTTTTTGATGTGGCAGATGGATGTCAAAACAAGGTTTCCTTACCAGTTTTCGTAAGGAAAGGTTGAATGTGAAACAACCAGAAGGTTTTGCTGATCCTAAGGATGCAAAAGGTATGCTAGCTCCATCGATCCGTCTATGGACTAGAGCAAGCATCTCGGTTCGGAATATATGCTTTGATGGAGTGATCAAAGTTTTTTTTGGTTTATACAATGTTTGCTAGAAAATTGTATTTACAAGAAAGTGAGTGGGAGCACTACAACATTTCTGATAAGTATATATGGATGACATATTGTTGATCCGAAATAATGTGGAATTTCTGGAAAGGATAAACGGTTGTTTGAAGAGTGTTTTTCAAAGGAAGACCTGGATAAAGTTGCTTACATATTGGGCATCAAGATCTATACAGATAGATCAAGACGCCCGATGATACTTTCAAAGAACGCACACCTTGACATGATTTTGAAGGAGGTCAAAATAGACCAGTCAAAGAAGGGATTCTTACCTGAGTTGTAAGGTGTGAAGTTGAGTAGGACTCAAAGCTTGACCACGACAGAAGAAAAGGAAGGATGAAGGTCGTCCCCTATGCTTTTGTCATAGGCTCTATACGGTATGCCATGATGAGTACCGCACCTGATTTGTGCCTTGCCACATGTTTGGCAAGAGGGTACAAAGGTGATCCAGGAGTGGATCACTGGACAGTGGTCAAAAAATTATCCTTAGAGGAATAAGGAAATATTTCTCGGTTATGGAGGTGATAAAGAGTTCGACGTTAAGAGTTATGTCGATGCAAGCTTTAACACCTATCCGGATGACTATGAGTAGAAAAACCGGATATGTATAATGGATCAACCATTTGGAATAGCTTCAAGTGGAACGTGGTAGCAACATCTATGATATGACATAAAGTTTTGTGAAGTACATGCGGATCTGATTGTTGCAGACCCGTTCACTATAACCTCTCTCACAAGCATAACATGATCAAACCCAAAACTCAGTGAGTGTTAATCACATAATGATGTGAACTGGATTATTGACTCTAGTAAACTCTTTGGGTGTTAGTCACATGGGGATGTGACCTTGAGTGTTAATCACATAGCGATGTGAACTGGATTATTGACTCTAGTGCAAGTGGGAGACTGTTGGAAATATGCCCCAGAGGCAATAATAAATTAGTTTTATTACATTTCCTTGTTCATGATAATCGTTTATTATCCATGCTAGAATTGTATTGATAGGAAACTCAGATACATGTGTGGATACATAGACAACACCATGTCCCTAGTAAGCCTCTAGTTGACTAGCTCGTTGATCAATAGATGGTTACAGTTTCCTGACCATGGACATTGGATGTCGTTGATAACACGATCACATCATTAGGAGAATGATGTGATGGACAAGACCCAATCCTAAGCCTAGCACAAGATCGTGTAGTTCGTATGCTAAAGCTTTTCTAATGTCAAGTATCATTTCCTTAGACCATGAGATTGTGCAACTCCCGGATACCGTAGGAATGCTTTGGGCATACCAAACGTAACAACGTAACTGGGTGGCTATAAAGGTGCACTACGGGTATCTCTGAAAGTGTCTGTTGGGTTGGCACGAATCGAGGCTGGGATTTTTCACTCCGTGTAACGGAGAGGTATCTCTGGGCCCACTCGGTAGGACATCATCATAATGTGCACAATGTGACCAAGGAGTTGATCACGGGATGATGTGTTACGGAACGAGTAAAGAGACTTGCCGGTAACGAGATTGAACAAGGTATCGGGATACCGACGATCGAATCTCGGGCAAGTATCATACCAGTAGACAAAGGGAATTGTATACGGGATTGATCGAATCCTTGACATCGTGGTTCATCTGATGAGATCATCGTGGAACATGTGGGAGCCAACATGGGTATCCAGATCCCGCTGTTGGTTATTAACCAGAGAGATGTCTCGGTCATGTCTGCATGATTCCCGAGCCCGTAGGGTCTACACACTTAAGGTTCGATGACGGTAGGGTTATAAGGAAGGTATGTACGCAGTTACCGAATGTTGTTCGGAGTCCTGGATGAGATCCCGGACGTCATGAGGAGTTCCGGAATGGTCCGGAGGTAAATATTGATATATAGGAAGTATGGGTTTGGCCACCGGAAGTGTTCCGGGCATCACTGGTAATGTGTCGGGACCACCGGAAGGGTTCCGGGGGTCCACCGGGAGGTACCACCAGCCCCGGAGGCTTGCGTGGGCCAAGAGTGGGAAGGGACCAGCCCCTAGGTGGGCTGGGGCGCCTCCCACCAAGGCCCAAGGCGCCCTCAAGAGGAGAGGGGGCAAACCCTAGGGGCAGATGGGCCCTAAGGCCCACCCTAGGTGCGCCCCCCTCTCTCTCCCCCTTGGCCGTCACCCAGATGGGATCTGGGGGCTGCCGCCACCCCTAGGGAGGGAACCCTAGGTGGGGGTGCAGCCCCTCCCCTCCCCCTATATATAGTGGAGGTTTTGTGGCTGCCCAACACACGAGTCTCTCTCTCCCAAGGCGCAGCCCTACCTCTCTCCCTCCTCGTCTCTCGTAGTGCTTGGAGAAGCCCTGCTGGAGTACCGCACTCCTCCACCACCACCACGACGTCGTGTTGCTGCTGGACGGAGTCTTCCCCAACCTCTCCCTCTCTCCTTGCTGGATCAAGGCACGGGAGACGTCACCGGGCTGCACGTGTGTTGAACGCGGAGGCGCCGTTGTTCAGCGCTTAGATCGGAATCGACCGCGATCTGAATCTCCAGAGTATGACTACCTCATCCGTGTTCTTGCAATGCTTCCTCTTAGCGATTTACAAGGGTATGTAGATGCACTCCCCTTCCCTTCGTTGCTAGATTACTCCATAGATTGATCTTGGTGATGCGTAGAAAATTTTAAATTTCTGCTATGATCCCCAACAAAACCTACTGTATTCCAACTTCTCTATGGTTTATAAACTCTTTTACTAGCCATAGATTCATTAAAATAAGCAAACAACAAACGAAAAACAGAATCTGTCAAAAACAGAACAGTCTGTAGTAATCTGTAACTAACGCAAACTTCTGGAACCCCAAAAATTCTAAAATAAATTGCTGGACGTGAGTAATTTATATATTAATCATCTGCAAAAAGAATTAACTAAATAGCACTATCCAAATAAAAATGGCAGTAATTATCGTGAGCGCTAAAGTTTCTGTTTTTTACAGCAAGATCAAAAAGACTTTCCCCAAGTCTTCCCAACGGTTCTACTTGGCACAAAGGATCAAAAAGCAAGGAACAAACATATAATTGGGTTGCCTCCCAACAAGCGCTATCGTTTAACGCCCCTAGCTAGGCATGATGATTTCAATGATGCTCACATAAAAGATAAGAATTGTAACATAAAGAGAGCATCATGAAGAATATGAATAGCACATTTAAGTCTAACCCACTTCCTATGCATAGGGATTGTGTGAGCAAACAATTTATGGGAACAAGAATCAACTTGCATAGGAAGGTAAAACAAGCATAACTTCAAAATTTTAAGCACATAGAGAGGAAACTTGATATTATAGCAATTCCTACAAGCATATATTCCTCCCTCATAATAATTTTCAGTAGCATCATGAATGAATTCAACAATATAACTATCACATAAAGCATTATTTTCATGATCTACAAGCATAGAATTTTTATTACTCTCCACATAAGCAAATTTCTTCTCATGAATAGTAGTGGGAGCAAACTCAACAAAATAACTATCATGTGAGGCATAATCCAATTGAAAGTTATCACAAGTTTCATGGATATCATTATTCTTTATAGCATACAAGTCATCACAATAATCATCATAGATAGCGGGCATGCTCTCATCATAATAAATTTGCACATCAAAACTTGGGGGACTAAAATATCATCTTCATCAAACGTAGCATCCCCAAGATTGTGGCTTTGCATATCATTAGCATCATGGATATTCAAAGAATTCATACTAACAACATTGCGATCATGCTCGTCATTCAAAGATTTAGTGTGAAACATTCTAATGCATTCTTCTTTTAGCACTTGAGCGCAATTATCGGAATCCTTATTTTCATGATGGATATTAAAAAGATGAAGCATATGACGTACCCCTAATTCCATTTTTTGTAGTTTTATTTTATAAACAAAACTAGTGATAAAACAAGAAACAAAAAGATTCGATTGCAAGACCTAAAGATATACCTTCAAGCCCTAACCTCCCCGGCAACGGTGCCAGAAAGAGCTTGATGTCTACTACACAACCTTCTTCTTGTAGACGTTGTTGGGCCTCCAAGTGTAGAGCTTTGTAGGACATTAGCAAATTTCCCTCAAGTGGATGACCTAAGGTTTATCAATCCGTATGAGGCGTAGGATGAAGATGGTATCTCTCAAGCAACCCTACAACCAAATAACAAAGAGTCTCTTGTGTCCCTAACACACCCAATACAATGGTAAATTGTATAGGTGCACTAGTTCGGCGAAGAGATGGTGATACAAGTGCAATATGGATAGTAGATAATGGTTTTTGTAATCTGAAAATATAAAAACAGCAAGGTAACTAATGATAAAAGTGAGCACAGACGGTATTGCAATGCTAGGAAACAAGGCCTACGGTTCATACTTTCACTAGTGCAAGTTCTCTCAACAATAATAACATAATTGGATCACATAACTATCCCTCAACATGCAACAAAGAGTCACTCCAAAGTCACTAATAGCGGAGAACAAACGAAGAGATTATGGTAGGATACGAAACCACCTCAAAGTTATTCTTTCCAATCAATCTGTTGGGCTATTCCTATAAGTGTCACAAACAGCCCTAGAGTTCGTACTAGAATAACACCTTAAGACACAAATCAACCAAAACCCTAATGTCACCTAGATACTCCAATGTCACCTCAAGTATCCGTGGGTATGACTATACGATATGCATCACACAATCTCAGATTCATCTATTCAAACCAACACAAAGTACTTCAAAGAGTGCCCCAAAGTTTCTACCGGAGAGTCAACAAGAAAACGTATGCCAAACCCTATGCATAGATTCCCAAGGTCACGGAACCCGCAAGTTGATCACCAAAACATGCATCAAGTGGATCATAGAATACCCCATTGTCACCACAGGTATCCCATGCAAGACATACATCAAGTGTTCTCAAATCCTTAAAGACTCAATCCGATAAGATAACTTCAAACGGAAAACTCAATCCATTACAAGAGAGTGGAGGGGGAGAAACATCATAAGATCCAACTATAATAGCAAAGCTCGAGATACATCAAGATCGTGCCACCTCAAGAACACGAGAGAGAGAGAGATCAAACACATAGCTACTGGTACATACCCTCAGCCCCGAGGGAGAACTACTCCCTCCTCGTCATGGAGAGCACCGGGATGATGAAGATGGCCACCGGAGAGGGATCCCCCCCCCTCCGGCAGGGTGCCGAAATGGGTCTAGATTGGTTTTTGGTGGCTACGGAGGCTTCTGGCGATAGAACTTCCGATCTATTGTGCTCCCCGAAGTTTTTAGGGTATGTGGGTATATATAGGAGGAAGAAGTACATCGGTGGACCTCCGGGCTGTCCACGAGGCAGGGGGCACGCCCAGGGGGGTGGGCGCGCCCCCACCCTCGTGGGCTGCCCGGTACTCTCCTTGTCCAACTCCAATCCATGGGCTTCTTCTGGTCCAAAAATAAGTTCCATGAAGTTTCAGGTCAATTGGACTCCGTTTGATTTTCCTTTTCTGCGATACTCTAAAACAAGGAAAAAATAGAAACTGGCACTGGCACTGGGCTCTGGGTTAATAGGTTAGTCCCAAAAATCATATAAAATAGCATATAAATGCATATAAAACATCCAAGGTTGATAATATAATAGCATGGAATAATCAAAAATTATAGATACGTTGGAGACGTATCAATACGTCTCTGTCGTATCTATAATTTTTCATTATTCCATGTCGATACTCTACAACTTTTACATACTTTTGGCAAAAATTTATATGATTTTCTTGGACTAACATATTGATCCAGTGCTAAGTGCCAGTTCCTGTTTGTTGCATGTTTTTTGTTTCACAGAAAATCCATATCAAATGGAGTCCAAAATGGATAAAAACTTATGGAGATTGTTTTGGAATATATGTGAATTTTGGGAGGTGGAATCAACGCGAGACGTTGCCCAAGGGGACCACAAGGGTGAGGGGTGCACCCTGGGCCCTTCTGGTCAACCCGTAAGGCGTCTGGTGCCCTTCTTCTAGCGCAAGAAAGCTAATATCCGGATAAAATCGTGTTAAAATTTCAGCCCAATCAGAGTTATGGATCTTCAGGAATTTAAGAAGCGGTGAAAGGCCAGAATCGGGGAATGCAGAAACACAAGGAAATAGAGAGAGAGAGGGAGAGAGAGAGAGAGAGAGAGAGAGAGAGATCCAATCTCGGAGGGGCTCTCGCCCTCCGCCACCATGGAGGCCATGGACCAGAGGGGAACCCCTTCTCCCATCTAGGGGGATGTCAAGGAAGAAGAAGAAGGAGGGGGGCTCTCTTCCACTCTCTCCCGGTGGCGTCGGAACGCCACCACGGCCATCATTGTGACGACGATCTACAACCAACAACTTCGTAGCCGTCATCACCAACTCTATTCCCCTCTATGCAGTGGTGTAACACCTCTTATCCCCGCTGTAATCTCTACTTAGACATGATGCTCAACGCTATATATTATTTCCCAATGATGTATGACAATCCTATGATGTTTGAGTAGATTCGTTTTGTCCTATGGGTTAATTGATGATCATGATTGGTTTGAGTTGTATGTTTTATTATTGATGTTGTCCTATGGTGCTCTTCGTGTCGCGCAAGCGTGAGGGACCCCCGCTATAGGGTTTGCAATATGTTCATGGTTTGCTTATTACCTGTGTTGAGTGAGTGATAGAAACACAAACACGGATAAGTGGGTTATGGTGTCTGGGAATAAAGAGGACTTGATACTTTAATGCTATGGTTGGGTTTTACCTTAATGATCTTTAGTAGTTACGGATGTTTGCTACATTTCCAATCATAAGTGCATATGATCCAAGGAGATAAAGTATGTTAGCTTATGCCTCTCCCTCGTATAAAATTGCAATAATGATTACCGGTCTAGTTATCGATTGCCTGGGGACAAATAACTTTCTTGTGACAAAAAGTTCTCTACTAAAACTAACTCAGTTGTTTATTTATCTAAACAGCCCCTAGTTTTTATTTACGAGCTCTCTATTATCTTGCAAACCTATCCTACAACACATTCAAAGTACTTATAGTTTCATACTTGTTCTAGGTAAAGCGAACGTTAAGCGTGCGTAGAGTTGTATCGGTAGTCAATAGAACTTGAGGGAATATTTCTTCTACCTTTAGCTCCTCGTTGGATTCGATACTCTTACTTATCGTTAAAGGCTACAATTGATCCCCCCCTCGTGGCTTTCCTGACGTGCACTCCAAGCCCTCAGAATGTCTTCTAGTCCAAGAAAAATCATCGCGAAAGTTTCATTCCGTTTGGACTCTGTTTGGTATTTCTTTTTTGCGAAACTTGAAAACAAGGAAAAACACTCTAGGTTGATAGGTTAGTCCCAAAAATCATATAAAATAGCATGTTAATGCATATAAACATCCAAAATAGATAATATAATAGCATGGAACAATCAAAAAATAAAGATACGTTGGAGACATATCAACCACACCCGTTCCAATAATTGGTGTCTCCGTGATTGGCGCTCTCTGATTCAAAACTCTGTCTCCCGAAGCATCCATAGGCCCCACTGTCCTTGTCAGTCGGTCAAAAGCCGACTGCCTAATAGAAATCCTCTCTTTCACAGGCTGAGGCGGCCCCGCGGGCGTGGTCCAAGTTCTTGACTCCATTGGCGGCAACCTCTAGTCCGATGTCACCGGCAGCACCGCTAACGAGGATGATGTGACCCCACTCCTCTGCATGGAACCATCACCTCCTCTCTAGTCTCTTACCCCGAACCGCCAACTTGGCCGACGATTTGAGACGCCAGTAGCATGCCCGCCACCAGCTCTTGGCGATGGCCGCCCGCTCTGCCAACTATCTGATGAGACCTCAACGCTCCATGGCGGCTCCACGTGATCCCCGAAGTCCTTCACCTCATCCAAATGAATAAGAACCTGGTATTGCAATAGGGTTGGTTCGTGCGACGGGGCCACCAAGCCTGGTTCCGGCACTGCCAGCCATCGCAGAGAAGGAATGTTGTCTGGGTTCACCGTCCAAGCAGAGAGCTTGAATGAGGAAAGATTCCTTCCGGGGCTAGTTTTCGGTGCAATGGTGTCGACGAGGCAGGACGTTCCTAACAGATCCTCGGCAGTCTCCCTGTCCCAAGCATGCGACGGAATCCCCTCGATCACCAACGAGACTCTGTTGATGAGCATGGATTGCACTGCGAGCGCTTGCTGATTCCATTGCCTGAAGAACAGCCTCACCCCTTTGTGCTCCAGCGAAGGCTTGATACGTCTCTGTCGTACCTATAATTTTTGATTGTTCCATGTTGATATTCTACAACTTTTACATACTTTTTATACTATTTTTGGGACTAACATATTGATCCAGTGTCGAGTGCTAGTTCCTGTTTGTTGCATGTTTTTTGTTTCGCAGAAAATCCATATCAAACAGAGTCCAAACGGGATAAAAACTTACAGAGATTTTTTTGGAATATATGTGAATTTTGGGAGGTGGAATCAATGCGACACGACGCTCGAGGGGCCCACAAGGGTGAGGGTGCACCATGGGCCCTTGTGGTCACCCCATAAGGCGGTTGGTGTCCTTCTTCTAGAGCAAGAAAGCTAATATCCGGATAAAAATCGTGTTAAAATTTCAGCCCAATCAGTGTTACGGATCTCCAGGAATTTAAGAAATAGTGAAAGGCCAGAATCGGGGAACACAGAAACACAAGGAAACAGAGAGAGAGAGAGAGAGAGAGAGAGAGAGAGAGAGAGAGAGAGAGGGAGGGAGAGAGAGAGAGATCCAATCTTGGAGAGGCTCTCGCCCCTCTGCTGCCATGGAGGCCATGGAGCAGAGGGGAAACCCTTCTCCCATCTAGAGGAAGGTCAAGGAAGAATAAGAACGAGGGGGGCTCTCTCCCAGTCTCTCCCGGGGGCGTCAGAACATCGCTAGGTGTTGGCGAATGTAGTAATTTCAGAAAAAATCCTACGCACAAGCAAGATCATGGTGATGCATAGCAACGAGAGGGGAGAGTGTTGTCCACATACCCTCGTAGACCGTTAAGCGGAAGCGTTATGACAACGTGGTTGATGTAGTCATATGTCTTCACGATCGACCGATCCTCAGTACCGAACATACGGCACCTCCGCGTTCAGCACACATTTAGCTCGGTGACGTCCCGCGAACTCATAATCCAGTAGAGCTCGAGGGAGAGTTTCTCAACATGATGGCGTGGTGACGATGTTGATGAAGCTACCGACGCAGGGCTTCGCTTAAGCACCGCTACGATATGACCGAGGTGGATTATGGTGGAGGAGGGCATCGCACATGGCTGGGAGAGATCAATGATCAACTTGTGTGTTCTAGGGTGCCCCCTGCCCCCGTATATAAAGGAGCAAGGGGGAAGGCCGGCCGACCCTGTAGGGCGCGCTAGGAGGAGGAGTCATCCTCCTAGTAGGAGTAGGATTCCCCTCTTTCCTACTCCTACTAGGAGGGGGAAAGGAAGGGGGAGAAGGAGAAGGAAAGGCGGGTGATGCCACCCCCCCTTCCTATCCAATTCGGACCAGAGGGGAAGGGGCGCGCGGCCTGCCCTGGCCGGCCCCTCTCCCTCCACTAGGGCCCAACAGGGCCCATTAACCCCCGGGGGTTCCGGTAACCGCTCCGCACTCTGGTAAAATCCCAATTTCACCCGGAACTCTTCCAATGTCCAAATGTAGGCTTCCAATATATCAATCTTTATGTATTGACCATTTAGAGACTCCTCGTCATGTCCGTGATCATATCCGAGACTCCGAACTACCTTCGGTGCATCAAAACATATAAACTCATAATACCGATCGTCACAAAACTTTAAGCGTGCGGACCCTACGGGTTCGAGAACTATGTAGACATGACCGAGACATGTCTCCGGTCAATAACCAATAGTGGAACCTGGATGCTCATATTGGTTCCTACTTATTCTACGAAGATCTTTATCGCTCAAACCGCATAACAACATACGTTGTTCCCTTTGTCATCGGTATGTTACTTGCTCGAGATTCGATCGTTGGTATCTCAATACCTAGCTCAATCTCGTTACTAGCAAGTCTCTTTAATCGTTCCGTAATGCATCATCCCGCAACTAACTCATTAGTCACATTGCTTGCAAGGCTTATAGTGATGTGCATTACCGAGAGGGCCCAGAGATACCTCTCCGACAATCGGAGTGACAAATCCTATTCTTGATATATGCCAACTCCACGAAGAACACCGGAGACACCTGTAGAGCACCTCTATAATCACCCAGTTATGTTGTGACGTTTGGTAGCACACAAAGTGTTCCTCCGGTATTCGGGAGTTGCATAATCTCATAGTCATAGGAACATGTATAAGTCATGAAGAAAGCAATAGCAGTAAACTAAACGATCAAGTGCTAAGCTAACGGAATGGGTAAAGTCAATCACATCATTCTCCTAATGATGTGATCCCGTTGATCAAATGAAAACTCATGTTTATGGCTAGGAAACTCAACCATCTTTGATCAACGAGCTAGTCAAGTAGAGGCATACTAGTGACACTATGTTTGTCTATGTATTCACACATGTATTATGTTTCTGGTTAATACAATTCTAGCATGAATAATAAACATTTATCATGATATGAGGAAATAAATAATAACTTTATTATTGCCTCTAGGGTATATTTCCTTCACCAGGGCCATCATCGTGCCGATGATTTACACCAACAACTTCGCGGCCGTCATCACCAACTCTATCCCCCTCTATACAGTGGTGTAACACCTCTTCTCCCCGCTGTAATCTCTACTTAAACATGATGCTCAACACTATATATTATTTCCCAATGATATGGCTATCCTATGATGTTTGAGTAGATCCGTTTTGTCCTATGGGTTAATTGATGATCATGATTGGTTTGAGTTGTATGTTTTATTATTGGTGTTGTCCTATGGTGCTCTCCATGTCGCGCAAGCATGAGGGGGCCCCGCTATAGGGTTTCCAATATGTTCATGGTTTCCTTATTGTCTGTGTTGCATGGGTAATAGAAACACAAACACGGATAAGTGGGTAATGGCGTCTGGGAATAAAGAGGACTTGATACTTTAATGTTATGGTTGGGTTTTACCTTAATGATCTTTAGTAGTTACGGATGTTTGCTACAGTTCCAATCATAAGTGCATATGATCCAAGGAGATAAAGTATGTTAGCTTATGCCTCTCCCTCATATAAAATTGCAATAATGATTACCGGTCTAGTTATCGATTGCCTAGGGACAAATAACTTTCTTCTGACAAAAAGTTCTCTACTAAAAATAACTTAGTTGTTTATTTATCTAAACAGCCCCTAGTTTTTATTTACGTGCTCTTTATTATCTTGCAAACCTATCCTACCAAACATTCAAAGTACTTCTAGTTTCATACGTGTTCTAGGTAAAGCGAACGTTAAGCGTCCGTAGAGTTGTATCGGTGGTTGATAGAACTAGAGGGAATATTTGTTCTACCTTTAGCTCCTCGTTGGGTTCGACACTCTTCCTTATCGAGAAAGGCTACAATTGATCCCCCGCCTCATGGATTTCCTGACGTGCACTCCAAGCCCTCTGAATGTCTTCTGGTCCAAGAAAAATCATCGCCAAAGGTTCATTCCGTTTGGACTCCATTTGGTATTCCTTTTCTGCGAAACTCTAAAACAAGGAAAAATACTCTAGGTTGATAGGTTAGTCCCAAAAATCATATAAAATAGCATATTAATGCATATAAAATATCCAAAACAGATAATAGAATAGCATGGAACAATCAAAAATTATAGATACGTTGGAGACGTATCAACCACACCCGTTCCAATCATTGGTCTCTCCGCGATTGGCGCTCTCTGATTCAATACTCCATCTCCCGAAGCATCTGTAGGCCCTACTGTGTTTGTCAGCTGGTCAAAAGCCGACTACCTAACAGAAAGCCTCTCTTTCACAGGCTGAGGCGGCCCCGTGGGTATGGTCCAAGTTCTTGACTCCATTGGCGGCAATGTCCAGCCCGATGTCGCCGGCAGCAACGCCAACGACGGCGATGTGACCCCACTCCTCTGTGTGGAACCATCACCTCCACTCTGGTCTCTTACCCCGAACTGCCAACTTGGTCGTCGACTTGAGACGCCGCTAGCATGCCCGCCACCAGATCTTGGCGATGGCAGCCCGCTCTGCCCACTATTTGATGAGACCTCAATGCTCCATGGCGGCTTCACGTAATCCCCGAAGTCCTTCACCTCATCCAAATGAATAAGAACGTTGTATTGCAATAGGGTTGGTTCGTGCAACGGGGCCGCCAAGCCCGGTTCCGGCACCGCCAGCCATCGCGGAGAAGGAATGTTGTCTGGGTTTGCCGTCCAAGTAGAGAGCTTGAACGAGGAAAGATTCCTTCTAGAGCTAGTTTCTGGCGCAATGGTGTCGATAAGGCAGGACGTTCCTAACAAATCCTTGGCAGTCTCCCCGTCCCAAGCATGCGACGGAATCCCCTCGGCCACCAACGAGACTCTGTTGCTGAGCATGGAGTGCACCGCGAGCGCTTGCCGATTCCATTGCCTGAAGAACAGCCTCACCCCTTTGCTCCAGCGAAGGCCTGATACGCCTCCGACGTATCTATAATTTTTTATTGTTCCATGCCAATATTCTACAAATTTTACATACTTTTGGTAACAATTATGTGATTTTCTTGGACTAACATATTGATCTAGTGCCGAGTGCCAGTTCCTGTTTGTTGCATGTTTTTTGTTTCATGGAAGATCCATATCGAATGGAGTCCAAACGGGATAAAAACTTACAAAGATTTCTTTGGAATATATGTGAATTTTGGGAGGTGGAATCAACGCGAGACAATGCCCGAGGGGCCCACAAGGGTGAGGGGCGCGCCCTGGGCCCTTGTGGTCACCCTGTAAGGTGGTTGGTGCCCTTCTTCTTGTGCAAGAAAGCTAATATCCGGATAAAAATCGTGTTAAAATTTCAGCCCAATCAGAGTTACGGATCTCCGGAAATTTAAGAAACGGTGAAAGGCCAAAATCAGGGAACGCAAAAAGAAAAGGAAACAGAGAGAGAGAGAGAGAGAGAGAAAGAGAGAGAGAGAGAGAGAGAGAGAGAGAGAGATCCAATCTCGGTGGGGCTCTCGCCCCTCCGCCGCCATGGAGGCCGTGGACCAGAGGGGAAACCCTTCTCCCCTCTAGGGGAAGGTCAAGGAAGAAGAAGGAGGAGGGGGCTCTCTCCCCTCTCTCCCGGTGGCGCCGGAACGCCGCCAGGGCCATCATCGTGACGACGATCTACACCAACAACTTTGCCGCCGTCATCACCAACTCTATCCCCCTCTATGCAGTGGTGTAACACCTCTTCTCCCTGTTGTAATATCTACTTAATCATGATGCTCAATGGTATATATTATTTCCCAATGAAGTATGGTTATCCTATGATGTTTGAGTAGATCTGTTTTGTCATATGGGTTAATTGATGATCATGATTGGTTTGAGTTGTATGTTTTATTATTGATGTTGTCCTATGGTGCTCTCCGTGTCGCGCAAGCGTGAGGGACCCCCGCTATAGGGTTTGCAATATGTTCATGGTTTGCTTATTGTCTGTGTTGCGTGAGTGATAGAAACACAAACACGGATAAGTGGGTTATGGCGTCTGGGAATAAAGAGGACTTGATACTTTAATGCTATGGTTGGGTTTTACCTTAATGATCTTTAGTAGTTACGGATGTTTGCTACATTTCCAATCATAAGTGCATATGATCCAAGGAGAGAAAGTATGTTAGCTTATGCCTCTCCCTCGTATAAAATTGCAATAATGATTACCGGTCTAGTTATCGGTTGCCTGGGGACAAATAACTTTCTTGTGACAAAAAGTTCTCTACTAAAACTAACTCAGTTGTTTATTTATCTAAACAGCCCCTAGTTTTTATTTACGTGCTCTTTATTATCTTGCAAACCTATCCTACAACACCTTCAAAGTACTACGTGCGTAGAGTTGTATCGGTGGTCGATAGAACTTGAGGGAATATTTGTTCTACCTTTAGCTCCTTGTTGGGTTCGATACTCTTACTTATCAAGGAAGTCTCCAATTGATCCCCTATACTTGTGGGTTATCAAGGCCTAGCACTAACTCTGTTGCGGTGCTCAGCGGAAGCGAAAATGACCAGAAAATCCTTTGGCCTATAGCAATGAACTGACACCCAGTGCGGCTCGATGTTCAGAATCTCCTCCAGTGCCTCCAACATAAACTCAAGTTGCAGGTCATGGCACGCACCGCCCACATACGCCACCATGGCAAACCTCGGCTTATGCTCTAAATCCTCCATAGATCGAGTGCGACCAAGGATGCAATGGTCATTCGGATCCAACTCCTCCTCCGCGGTCACTTCCCTCTGAGAGCTCGATGGCGGAAGGCGTGCCCACTCCGGCACACACACAGGGCCCCGCAATGATGACGACAGCGGCGTTAGCAACCTCCCCGGGTCCGCACGACCCCTCGACGCCTCTTGCTCGCGCCGAGCCACCTTGGCCAGAGCCTGACGCCGCAGGTCCTCCTCCGATGAGGGGTTGTGCGGGCGCTTACATTCCTTGGACGGGTGTCCTTCTTGACCACACCAGAAGCAGACAATGGTGTTGGTGCAATCGTTCCTGTAGTGGCCCTCCTTGAGGCACCGAAAACACTTGTCGTCCATGTCCGGCGGCACCTCGCGACACGCCGGCGCCGGAGCCCCCCTGCTGGATAGGGCTCCGCTCCGCTTGACACCGCCTCCAGAGTTCTCTCCTGGGCGGCCTGGGCTGGACGAAGGCCGCCTCGGGCTGGGATTCGCCATCCGCCTCTACGGACGCCGTCCCCCGTGAACCCGACGCTCACAAGCTCTCCGAAAGCCCGAGCCTCAAAACCACGGACCTCTCCTCGCTCCACCGAGAGGACGAGGAAACCGACTGCGGGCTGGCGGCCATGCCTAGCTGCAAGGGCCGTGGAAGAAAGGAGAGAGGGGGAAGGTGGCCGCCGGGGTCGAAGCAACTGGCGGCGGGGGTGGGTGGACGCCGGCACCGGAGTGGCGCACGACTGGGGAGGGGGGAACGGGTGGCGCAACATTGGATCCTTGCTTGTATGGGAAGACGAGTACCAACAATACTTGATTAATCCTTTTTTAAACAATACTATTAGATTATTTGCATGGCGGCCCAATCCCATGGCCATGATTACAACGCATGCACGTGGCCCACAAAAGATATCCACGAGAATGGGATTGTCACACACCAGTTTTATTCGTTAACAATTCGTTGTGATCAGCTCATACACTACATACACACTAATCTCCCATACTCCTATTATAATATAGTATATCTTGGATGCGAAATTGACTAAGGCACGTTCAGAAAGTGCAGATCCATATCAAAGTCATATCATGGTACATGTGATCTTGATTGACAAGGAACCAAACGTATGATTGCAAGCAAACCATATAAACAAGAAACAAGTGGGTAGTATTGCATTTGCATGCATGGCGCGCTACAGAATTAAAGTATCGAATTCTCCTAAAAATTTATCAACACAGAGACGTACAGCTGCTTTTGAGAGTACAACTTAACGCCATCCAGAATTGGGAAGGCATAATTATCACATAATGAAATTTACATGCATGGTCAGCCATATTTTGAAGGCAGTAATGAGATCAAGCATGCATTAGCTAGCAGTGGTAACTGATGAGCTAATCAATAGTGTCAAAACGGTGGTGGTAATTCATTTCGCAGAAGAGAAAAAAGGTAGTAATTCAGACGCCATAGTTGTGTAGTATTGATGAACCAATGAACGCAAAAGGTTGTCCAAAGCAAAAAAGGGTGAGCAATCAAATGTATACTAGCAGTGTGGATTAAAAAGAGGCGAAATAATAATACGAGTAAGCCCTTGAAAGCCAGCAGGGTCCATGTGGGATCATCAGCCTTTTGTTTGCTGCCAGCCACCAGCCTGGGCCTGCGGTGGGCCCTGGTGGAAGCCGCGAGATCTGGTCCATCCCTCCCTCCCTCTCTTTACCTTTCCCTTCTCATCCAAGCCAATGGCACCCCCTGTAGTTTCACCACAATTGGAGGGTATTTCCCATCCTCGACAGTTCATACACACCCCTCACTCGTTTCCTTTGCAAAAAATAATAAAATAAAATAGGAATGTCAGCATTAGTCAGCTGAAAACCACTTGTAAACCGATGGATCGTACTGTCCGCCACTTTTTTTTAAGTTTCATTTGCCATTTGTAAATGTTAGCGTTGAATTTTTTTTTTTGAAACGTGATTAGCGTTGAATTTGAGCAAGCCGTATCTCTTCCGTCCAGCCAACCCAACAGCTCGGCGTCGATCGAGGAGGCAATATATGTCGAGATCAAGGACGAATACGTGCGGCAGTACGCATGGTTGCCAGCGTAGAGTGCCGGCTCGGTGCTGCATTATTCATACTCATACGTTTGCGTCCACGCAAACACTACACCCCCAATCAGTTGGAATCTTACTCCATTTCTGCCGCGACAACCAACAATCCACCTAGTTGTAGCGCGCGCAAAAATGTAATAATAGAGTGAGAGGTGCTGCTCCGTCCAGCTAGACCTTGAGCATAAGTGGAAAGAATACATTACAAGCAATGGTGCAATGTGGTTTCACTCCATACCTTAAAAGAGGAGGAAATGGCGCGATTACGTCTCAAAATAAATGGCTCATTTAACCCCCGCCATTTCCTGCAGCCAACTGCTGTCATCTCCCGAGCTGTCGGTCGATGCGTCCTTGCCGCACTCATTTCCACCTCTCCCGGAGGCCAGCCGGAGGTGTGTGGTGGTACCGTGGTAATGGAATCGGTGGTACATTTGCCTTGCGTTGCGCGTGCATGCAATGCATGGAATGGATCTCCTCCGGAAGTGTTTATTCTCACTTGCTCACACCATCATTGCCTTCCCTACATACATACATGCCTTGCTTGCTCCCATCCAGTATGCATGTTTCTTTTTTCTCTACTGAGTAGTAGCTTGAAATCATTGGGTTCACCACATTTGTGTTGTGAGCACCGGTTCCGTTCGCGCCAAAGATGCCATGCACGAGGGGTACGGTTGGCAAAGTTCATGCCTCCCAACTAGTAGTAGAACCCTATGTGGTGTCTAGGAGTGCACATGTATCTGTATATGTACCAATCGATTGTCAGGGATTAGAGTTTTTGTTTAGTGGAGGCCTTACAGTTGGGAAGTTTTCCTTCCGGCCGAGGAGTCGGCATGCAATTTCTTTTCTGCTATACTATCTTTACAAATATTCAATTAAATACTTTTTTGCGGGTATTTAATTAAATACTTGAATATATCATGCATATGGATTTGTCTGAAAGTATTTCAATTTTTCAGACATGTTGTCACAGAAGTTAATGACCAAAAATGCGGCCCGCCAATACCCAAATAGGAAAAAAATACTATATCATATAGCACAATGTGTGTGTAATCTTAATTCCTCTTGCATCTAAAGACAAAATTTCACTCGTGCAGGAGCTCTGCCCATCCATCAAAGTGGTGTTGGTTTTATTTGGACACACCTCGCTCCATTCATAAACTGCAAGATTATTTACCTTTTGCGAGTACAAAAGTTACATTCTCAAATTTATATCTTTGGTCGAAGTAACGTAGTTACAAATTTAGGTGGACGAAGTTTATAAAAAAACTAGTTTTTTTTGCGGGGTACAAAAAAACCAAGTTGCATGTATATTATCCTTGGTCTGATAATCTACGAGCTTGAGAAAGAGATTCGCAAGCAATCTAGGCAACTAAAAAAAATCTATTCAAAGTACGCAAATGCCCCTTTTATTTAAATAAAGAACAATAAGTAAATAAATAAAATAAAGAGCCCCTATGTCCAAGTGATATCTGGAACACCGAAAGGCAACGTCTCCAACTCAAAAAAAAAGACAACGCCTGATCCGACGGTGGGTAATTAAAGCCAATTAATCTCGCATTTTCTTCAGCTTTTGCAGGAAAAAGGCAAGCCAGCGCCCAAAAGGCAAAGGATTAAATTCAACTTACCCCACCCAAAGCCGTTTTATCTCTTTCTCTCTCCGGGCGACTATTTAACAGCCTTGGCGCGACCGCCTTGGGATCCTATTCGCTCTCCCTCTCCTTCTCCTTGATCTCTCCTCCTCCCCTCCCCTCCCCAACCTAAGTTTTTCCCACCCGCCGGCCTCTTCTCCTCTCCAGCACCCAACCATCTCCCGCAATTCACCGCGCCGGAGATGACCTCTACACCCGCGGGCGACGCCCTGCCGGCGCTGCCGCCGATCAGGACGAGAGCGGCGGCCGCCGATCCTGCGCCTGACCACGCGTCGGCCTCCACGACGACGGTGCCGGAAGCCGAGGCCCTGCCGGCGCCAGCGGTGGCGGAGGAAGAGGTGGTGGCGGAGTCCCGGACGCCGGCTGCGGTGGCGGACGAGGAGGAGGAGGAGGAGGAGGAGGAGGAGCCCAGGACGCCGACTTCGGAGGAGAGCAAGCTCCGGCCGCCGACCGAGTGCCCCGGTGCGCCGAGGAAGCCCGTGGCTTTGGCCGGGACGAGGCCATCGCCGAAGCGGCCGCTGCGCTTCTTGGACGTCCCGCGCGACCTCTCCGCCGTCTTCATGTCGCTGCCGCCCAAGAAGCGGATCCGCGCTCCGCCGTGCCTGGTCGCCTTCCGCCCGAGGTGCGGGGCCGCGTGGGACCATGGATCGGCGCTGTAGCCCCGGCTGGCCGTAATTTATGGGCTCCATGGTGCAATTGTTCATTTATCGGCGAATTCTTGGAGTTCTTGCGCTGCGTTCCTCTTCCTTCTTTCTTTCTTTCTCTTTCTTGCGGTGGCTTCTTGGTTCCCACGGCCATGATATAGTAGTATAATCTCTAGTGCAAATAATTAACGCGTTATTTTGCCTTTTTTCTCTCTGTCATTCTGATTTTTAGTGGGTTTGTGTGAAGGAGAAATTGTACTAGAATTGAAAAGGTTGCTATTTACTTATATAATATAGGGATGATGATTGGGGAAAAGAACAGGAGTTGTAAGAGAATTCCCTGTTAATTACCGACTATTACAGCTAACGGTTCTGAAAAATCATCTGAAGTGATGTTCTTTCCGGTTTTCCGTTTAAATCAATTCGATTCTTGTGCCTGCCGCATCTCGAATTTTACACATGCTGGCAGTCTGACAAACGGCAGACACTTTCGGTGGTGCCAATTAACTCTTCTGGGCCTGAAGAACAGAGAAAGATTTTGATCAATTTAACTGAATTTGGTCCAAGTTAATGGCTTTAACCTGTTGATCGAACTGCCCATTGTGTGGAGAAGATAAAAAAAATGTTTTTTTCGAATTATTGGTGCATCCACGAAGGGAGAAGTAGGAGTGTGTAGCATGTATGCAGCGGCGAGCAGAAGAAAATCGGTCAGGTGGAGGGGATGGGCTGGGATGTACTTTCGGTTGTTTTGTCCCAGCACAGGCACAGCACCGGTGAGAGTGAAGAGGAAGATTTGCAGCAGAGAATCTTCTATTCATGAGAACAACATGACATAGGTTTTTCCTGCCAAAAAAAAATCCCCAGCTGCATCTGAGTGTACGGCATTGGTCAGTTTCAGTTTCAGTTTCAGGGCGTCGGTTAGGATTGTTGTGCATGCATGGAGGTGTTGAGATCCAAAGCGAGAGGAGGGGGAGGGGAGGTGCGTTGCGTGTTTGAAGAGCCATGGATGGATCCTGACCGCGAGTAAGTGGGAGGGAGAAGGAAGCGGAGGCTGAAAGTTTCCTGGCTTGCCTCACTCACATCACATGGGCTGGCTGTTACGTTTTGCAGTTACAGAACGCAGGAATAGGTCTCTCGCCCCCTCCCTCCCTGCCTTGTTTTAGCAAAGCATTATTATGCGTGAGAGGGAGAGAGAGGGGCATCTTCCCTTCCCAAGTACTCGAGTCGGGGCAGGCAGGATGCGTGGCCGTACGTTGGTGCTTAGGCCGGGCAATGCGGTGGCATGCACGGCACGGCCATGGCTGGCACTGTGTCGGCCAATGCCAACGCCATGGCCAGGCCAAGAGGGGAGAGGCAGGGGAGGGAGGTGGAGGGATTCGTGCTGTGCGGAGACAGGCGCATGTGCCGGGGATCGTCAAAGCGGAAGTGGGTGGGGAGGACGCGGTGAAGCGAAGAAAGTAAACCAAGCAAGCAAGCAACCCGGGAATCTGAACCCCGTCTCGGTTCCTGCTGCAATCATGAGCTGCTTGCCTGCCTGCCAGCCTCACCAGCAGCCTGCGATCATGGCGGATAATGGACGCTAAAAACCAAGATTAAAATGCGATGCATACTCCTCTTCGCTGCAAGAAACAAAACTGCACAATTGCAGAACGATGATGTCTCGTGTCTGGGGATGAATTTGAACTCGGAGCGGCAATCTGGGGTTGATCGGGCACACCGACTGGTCCTCCTAACGGATCAGCCTACCAGGAGTAGATTAGGTGACCAGACCATGAAGCAAATAGAAACGGCAGGTCATCCACCGTAAACACTACGTGCCTCCTACGTAGTACTAATGATGAACCGCCAACTGTATCATGTACTCCCTCCGTCACGGTTTAAAAGGCGCACTTGAAAATTCTCTAGGACCTAGGTGGTTATCTATTGGTTGTGAGATGGGCTAAAAAATAGCATTCACACCACGCATGCATATAAAAATAGTATATCAGAGTACTAATTAGCTATTAGAAATAAATGCAATGCGCCCTAAACCTTGTCTATTATGGAAACACACAAATTTAACTGTGCCTCCGTTTTTATTTACTCTGCATATTAGAGTTGATTGAAGTCAAACTTCGTAAAATTTGACCAAGTTTATAGAAAACAATATAGACATTTATCATAATAAATCTATACGATGTGAAAGTACATTTAATAATAAATCTAATGTTGTTGATTTCTTATTGTATATTTTAATATTTTTGTATATAAACTTGATCAAAGTTTGTAAAGCTTGACTTTGACCAAAGCTACTATGCGAACTAAATAAAAACGGAGGGAGTACTAGTATTACATGTCCGCTTCATCTGCTTTGGCTGAGCACTAATCCTAATTAAGACATGCGATAAATGCGGCCAAGTCCAATGGGCAAGTATACCGGCTAACTAATTAATCACAACCTAGGATTCCCGGGAACACATTGACTTTTGCACTGCCCGGACGCCTGCACGAATGGCGCGTTTTAACCGTAGTAAAAACGCAGCCTGGTACGTGCTCTGCAGCAAATGGAGCAAGAAAGAAAAAAAAGGGTTGAGGCGTGCGCCTGACTTGCGTAGTACGTACCGGGCGACGCAGTAAAAACGTTGTATCCAGTCCTTGGCATCTGTTCTTGCTGTCCCCAACATTCTCTGACAGGCGAGCGCAGCACGCAAACGCAATCTGGGCGGCACGACAAATCTGCTGCCTGTTCGCCGTAGCCTGATCTGTGCTGTGCAGAGTAATTGGATATCTGATCGCCTAGTACAGTACTTACACAGCGTCGTTTAGCTTAAGCTGCCTACTCTGCTCTCATTATCTCTAAGTCTACTACTACTAGTAGATCAGAAGCTGACATCTCAAGTTCGGGACCCGGTCGGGAGAGTGCTGAATGCTGGGTGCCACATGCACATTTTTGACAGTATTTTTCAGCTGCTACTGCATCATATACAGTAGCCATCCTCACTGAACAATTTCGGCAGACTGAATTTGTAGGAAGATAGCATCACTACTAACTAACTTAACTAATTGTTCTCCCTTTTGGGGACTAGCTCAGGGAAGCCAAGTTTCGGATCTGAGCCTAGCTGAGCCTCGGCCTACATGTTGTTTCCGTTTAGGCTCACTTTTGCATGTGCAGTATTAATAAAAAGCAACCAATTTGTACTACAATAACCACCTCCACCAGCAAATCTTTGGTTAAGATGGGCAGCCAGTGCGAGTAGATCCAAATGTGGCCACTTTATCCAACCACCCCTCCTTCCAACCAGCTTCCGTTCCAAGATAGCCAAGCACCCACCGACTGGAGCCTTGGACAAGGTAGCATCTTTGCATCTTGTACTGGAGAAAAATATGAATACAAGACGATCCTTTGGTGTTATAACATCTTCTTGTACATGCAACGCGACTTATCTTGGTGCCTGGAATCCTATGTCATTTCCATTCTGACAGAATTGAGCCCCGGGGACATTATGATATACAAGGACAAATTCTATACGCGCCAACAACATTTTCATGGGAGGCGATATATTTCAAGCTGGTACTACCAAATTTCACGGATAATTCATTTATTTGCACGGTCACCTTTATTGAATTGTGAGGTGGAAATGGTTGTTAATTTTTTATCAGGGTTTGTTTGTATATTCGTGCAAAGTGCCAATCAGAATCAGAGATGCAAAAGGAACTGGCGCCGGATCCTGCGCACACGCCTTTTCTCTCAGGGTGTGGTGAACTGACAGATGTATCCCCATCACATCACATCAGGAGGGGTAGTGACCAAAGTGGCAGATCTACTACTAGAAGGGAACAAATATGCAGCTCTCCCTGCCTCTCAGCATCTGTGCGTGTTGCCGGCTCGCCGTTTCTCATCAGACGGACTCCACTCCCATCTCTTTCTTTAGCACACACGAAAACTGCAGGACACACACAAGCTGCATGCATCAGTGGGTGCTCCGGGGCTGTTGCACTTTTGATCCCCCTGCCAGTACAGATCTCGTGGAAAGTGGAGTGAGGCCATGGCCATCGGATCCCTGTACAAGTATCCAAAACAAAAGGCACGCTGTTAACCAACATCACAAAGCTAAAAATGCAAAATAACAGTGATTAGCAGTGATAATCACCAGGCCTTTGCCCCGGAAACGGAACGCTTTCACCGTCTCTTTGCCGGCGCAGGCTGTGCCGCCGCTACCCGTAATCTGTACTTTGAGCAAAGACGTGGCTTTTGTGCTTTCCTCCCGTCTTCCAGCTGAAGCGACACTCATGAGCCGATGAGCGAGCGGTGATCCCCACCCCACCGCCTCCTCGGCCAGCTATCTTGGCACTCAAGCAATGCCCATCTTCTCGATTGATTTCTTTAGCCTTTTGACCACCAAAGTCTCTGCCTTTTGGCGCAGAAGAGCACAAGAGAAGGCGCCAAAGGCGGCACGGCTAGCCAGGCATCGGATGCCATGCCATGCCATCGGGTCACGCTCGCGCCCGTCTGGGATGGTCGATCTCCGACTCTTCTTCTGCTGCTGGTGGGAGCTGAGTTGGGCCAAGCCAAAAGGCCTGCAGCTGGAAAGGCTGTCAGCTGCTGATGCTTCTTCTATCTTCTTCGGCCCCACCGTTCTGTGATGTCGGTTAAGTTTTTGTTTATCTACCAAAGCTGGGGTCTCCATCATGGATGTGGAGCAGGCCGTATCCTCTCCCATCCCTCCCTGCTGGGAAAGATGCCTTCTAGGAATACTATGCATGTGGAAAGATAAAGCTGTGTGGCGGGTAATACAGTTTAGCACAAAAGTCGTTATATGCATCATCACTACGGCCGGTAATACAGTTTAATACAAAAGTCGTTAATAGCGTCTCCAACAAGTTCACTCAAAAACTTCCCCCTAAAAATGGTTATAAGGGGTGTTCATATAATTTAGAAAAAATTTGCAGTTGAATGGATCACCAGAAAACTCCCCAGTAGTGTTTTTGCACTGACATGTCAATTTTAGGGGATGGTTTACAGGGAGATTTTTTTCCCAGATAGAGGGCCAGTTATGAAAGTCTTCTTCTGCTCGTGATGAACAGTAAAACCCAAAAAATATTGAAAACACATTTAAAAAACTTCTCATTTTTTTGGTAAACTTTGACAAATGTGTTGAGTGCTTGCAAAGTTTCGTCATGGAATGACAATCATGGAAGTTGTGGCAAAAAAAACAGCACTCCAATCAACTATACGGTTATTTGAAATAATTCCCTTTTGATTTTTGAAATGATCCAAAAACAAATCCACTCCAATCAACTTGGGAAAATTAACAAAGACTCAAAATATTACTCCCTCCGTTCCAAAAGGGAAAATATTCGAGTAATTTGGAACGGAGAGAGAGTATTTGAGACTTAAGGAAAATACTTCTCGTCCCAAATTAAATATTTGAATTGTAACCCTATTTTTGGATATTAATTTTATTCCCTAAATTATTTAGAGTTCAATTTAATTCCCAATCCCCCCCCCCCCCCGCAAAAAAAATTAATTCCCAATTTCACTTTAGGGTTTCAATAATTTTTGGGGTCATATAAATTATATTCCAACCCAAATTACTTGAACAGAAGATCATAAACATTCATAGCCCAATTTTGGTTTCTATAAACACTCGCTAATGACAATTTAGGGTTCTGGATAATTCCAAAATTTATTTTCAGCCATAATTTCATTGACCAATCAACTCCTAGTCAAAACTAGGCTAGATCAATCAATCACAACTGAAAGGATCAAGAAGAGGTGTCTAGAGGGGGGGGGGGGGCGGTGATTAGACTCTCAACAAAGAAAAATAGTAGCTTTTAATTTCTTCAAGTTAAGGTGGAGTTATAGCACAAGTTTAAACATTCACAATACATTTTAAGCAAGCACAGCAAGAGTATATGAGCAGCGGAAAGTAAAGTATGCAATTTGCAAGAAAGTAAAGGGGTGGGATTGGAGTGTGCAAACGCAATTGGAGACACAGAGATTTTTGGTGTGGTTCCGATAGATGGTGCTATCGTACATCCACATTGATGGAGATTTCAACCCATGAAGGGTAACCTTGTCTATCGCACCATAGCCATCGCCCACGGAGGACTTGCCTCACTTGGGTAGATCTTCACGAAGTAGGCGATCTCCTTGCCCTTACAAACTCCTTGGTTCAACTCCACAATCTTGACGGAGGCTCTCAAGTGACACCTAACCAATCTAGGAGACACCACTCTCCAAAAGGTCATAGATGGTGTGTTGACGATGAACTCCTTGCTCTTTGTGCTTCAAATGATAGTCTCCCCACACTCAACTCTCTCACACAGATTTGGATATGGCGGAAAGATGATTGAGTAGAAAGCAATTTGGGGAAGGCTAGAGATCTAGATTCTTGTGGTTGAAATGGAATATCTTGGTCTCAACACATGAGTAGGTGGTTCTCTCTCAGAAAATGAGTAGTGGAAGTGTAGGCACGTTCTGATGGCTCTCTGCATGAATGGAGGAAGGGTGGAGGGGTATATATAGCCTACACACAAGATCTAGCCGTTACACACAATTTACCAAACTCGGTGGGACCGAATAGTAAAACTCGGTCAGACCGATTCAGTTCAAAATGTGAACGTTAGGATTTTTGGTGGGACCGATATGATCAACTCGGTGGGACCGATGTGCTAGGGTTAGGGTAAAACCTCAACACGGTTTGACCGATTACACAAACTCGGTGGGACTGATTTTGGTAATAAGCAAACAGAGAGTTGGTCAAGCAAACTCGATGAGACCGATTGCGTATCTCGGTGAGACCGAAATAATTGCAACATGCAGCAAGGAGTTTCAAGCCCATCTCGGTGAGACCGAGATCCCATTGGTGAGACCGAACTGATTAGGGTTTCTGGTAGTGGCTATGTCAAGTGAACTCGGTGGCGCTGGATAGATCAAATCGGTGGGGCCGAGTTTGACTTTAGGTTTGGGACATATGTGGAAATGAGAAAGTGGTTGAAGGCTTTGGAGCATATCACTAAGCACTTTGAGCAAGCAACACCTCATCCCCTTTTAATAGTATTGGCTTTTCCTATGGACTCAATGTGATCTTGGATCACTAAAATGAAAATGTAGAGTCTTGAGCTTTTGCCAATGTTTGTCCTTAGCATCTTGAAGGGGTTCCACATCCTCTTGTTCATGCCACTCCACTGTTGGACTCATCTAAAGTATACTAGATGAAACTATTAGTCCAACAAGAGATATGTTGACATTAATTACCATAATCACCCAGGGAGCACTTGTGCTTTCAATCTTCCCCTTTTTTGTAATTGATGACATCAAAGCTTTAGATAAGGATATGAAGAATAACAAGTAAAGCTATGGAAGGACATGTAACATGCATAGGCTCCCCCTACATGTATGCAATGAAGTAAATATGGAATGTAAGATCATGTGAATGCATAAGCATGACAGAGCAAGCAATGTGTTACATGTATCTTGGCTATATGCATCAAAGCAAATGATGTAACTTGGAAATGTACCTCCATGTTCATGATTCCTTCTTGCAAACAGTATGTACAGTAGCAAGAAATCATCATGCACATGAATGTGATGCATATACTTACCTTATGGTCTTGAGCTGGCTTTGGAAGAGATGAACCTGAGTAAACAAGGTCAGGTAACACAGAAACATCTGCTAAACAGAGCAAAAACAGTAAACCACAAGAGTACCAAGATTGGGATGACATGTAATGAGTGAGTAGTTAGTACTCTATTGGATATAGACATGTCCGCAAAGAGTAAAGATATGCAATGAATTCGAGGATTTACTTCCCTTAAATTTCTTTCTCCCCCTGAATCTCATATTGGATAATGGGAGAAGATAGGGAAAAGAAAATCAGAGCACAACAATCATAACACACATAACACATACTAACATGTCTTTCCCCTCTTGAAGACATGTGACTTCTCTCCTCTATGGATAATAAGCATCTGGAGAAGCTTAAGGTGTGCCTTCTCTCTTGTGTGATAAGCTTTGATGTGCTCTCTCTCCCCCTTTGACATCGGTTTCCAAGAAGGGATCTTCTGGAGCATGAGTCAATTAGGTTTGGTCCTTGAGTCACATTACAAAGCATCATGTAATATAAGATGATAGTAGAGGACAAGAATCATCGACTGAAGCTGGAACAAATATGCAGGACGCAAATGACAAAGTGTTCTCTCAGCATTGAAATCGGCAACACCAAGTCTTTCTCTCCGGTGGCACCGAGTTGTTTCGGTTTAGCCGAAAGAAACAACCTGGTGAGGCCAAATTCAACACAGAGAGAAAACAATTGTCATCTCAGCTCACTAGGCAAATAAGATCTCACAAAGATTTGTAGGGAATTTACTAATTTTTTTGCAATGAATTGGATGTAGGGAATGCAGAACATAACAGATAAAAAGAAGAGAAATCTACATGAAGTTTTTTTGGAAAGGGGAACAAGCATGCAAAAGACAAATGCAAGAACACAGAGAATCACTAGAGAACTTCATCTAGAATTGGTTGGCGACGAAGTCACCTATGTTAGAGTATATTGACTGAGGAGTCAAGTGAGAACACTTGATCGTAGGTCAACTCATCGTTTAAGCTCAAAATAGGGTTACCATTTTTCATTTAAGCATTTTGATGTATTCACATCTTGTTGAGCTGCTTCGACCCATGACTTAGGGTAAAGCTTCTCTAAGATGGAATGACATACCTTGGGTGGTGGTGTTGAACTTGATGATGTAGTTGAACTTGTGTGGGATGCTCAAAGTTGATGTAGTTCATCAAGAGTTGGGAGCACCACTTGGAGTTCTGAGTTCATCTACCTACATGGGTTAGTTTTGCAAGGAAGAGCACTTGTGTATACCAATTGATATTTGATACAAAGAAATTGTCAGGTGATATGTTGAAAGGTTTCATGCTTCCTTGACTTCAATCACCATATTGTAGAGACTTGGTGATGTAGAGATTGCTTAAGATGTGAGTGAGTTGCAATCTCATAGATTTGACCTCATCCAAGTACCTATAAGGGTTAGATGACATGCAAGGGTACAAGTATAGATCCAAGACATATGATCATCATCATAAGAGAAATATAAAGGATTAGTCAAAGGCTCATGCCTTGCATGTATCCAAATGGAGTTTCTACTCCAAGTTTGAAGCATCAATGATGTTCAATTCACCTCTCAAACGGCAAAATACTTTCTCATCAAGCGGTTTGGTAAATATATCCACCAATTGCTTATCGATACGAACATGCTTAAGATCAATGTCTCCTTTAACAACATGCTCTCAAATGAAATGATGACGAACTTCAATATGCTTAGTTCGAGAATGTTGCACGGGATTGTGAGCAATCTTAATAGCACTTTCATTATCACAAAGAAATGGAACATGTTTCACACATATCCCATAGTCTTTAAGAGTTTGGGTCATCCAAAGTAATTGAGCACAACATGAACCGGCGGCAATGTATTCCGCTTCGGCGGTGGATAAGGATACCGAGTTTTGTTTCTTGGAGGACAAAGACACAAGAGATCTACCAAGAAATTTACAAGTACCCGAAGTGGACTTTTTATCAACCTTGTCACCGGCATAGTCCGAGTCGGAGTAGCCAACAAGATCAAGAGAGGACCTCTTAGGATACCAAATGCCAAAAATTGGTGTATGAATTAAGTATCTCACTATCCTTTTCACAGCCTTAAGATGGCATTCTTTGGGGGCCGCTTGATATCGTGCACACATGCACACACTTAGCATAATATCGGGATGGGAGGTGCATAGATATAACAATGAACCAATCACAGACCGGTAAACCTTTTGGTCAACCGGTTCGCCATCGTTGGTCAAGTCAAGATGTCCACTAGTAGGCGTGGGTGTATTCATACCTTTGCATTCTTGCATGTTGAACTTCTTGAATAAGTCCTTGGTATACTTTGTTTGGGAAACAAAGGTACCTTCCTTAGTTTGCTTGATTTGCAAACCAAGAAAGAACTTGAGTTCACTCATCATAGACATCTCAAACTTCTCCGACATTAGCCTTCCAAACTTTTCACTAAAATGAGGGTTAGTCGAACCAAATATGATGATATCAACATAAATTTGGCACACAAATAATTCTCCATTAACCCTTTTAGTAAAAAGAGTAGAATCATTTTTCCAATTTCAAAGCCTTTTTCAATAAGGAACTTGGTCAAGCATTTATACCACGCTCTAGGAGCTTATTTAAGACCATAAAGAGCTTTGTGAAGTTTGTAAACATGGTCGGGTTTCTTAGGATTAACAAAGCCGGGAGGTTGTTTAACATAACTTCCTCCTCAATTTCACCATTTGGAAAAGCACTTTTAATGTCCATTTGATACAATGTGGTATCATGATGATTGGCATAAGCAAGTAAGATGTGTATGGGCTCAAGTCTAGCAACGGGGGCATATTGATGGAGTCCTGGACTAAGGGGTCCTCGAGTGTTCGACCTATTGGACATGGGCCGGACTGATGGGCTGTGAAGATACAAAGACCGAAGACTCTACCCGTGTCCGGATGGGATTCTCCTTGGTGTGGAAGGAAAGCTTGGCGACCAAATATGAAGATTCCTTTCTCTGTAACCGACCTTATGTAACCCTAGATCCCTTCGGTGTCTATATAAACCGGATGGCTAGGTCCGTAGATACATCCTCATAATCATAGTCAGACAGGCTAGACTTTTAGGGTTTAGACATTACGATCTCGTGGTAGATCAACTCTTGTAATACTCATATTCATCAAGATCAATCAAGAAGGAAGTAGGGTATTACCTCCATAGAGAGGGCCCGAACCTGGGTAAACATTGTGTCCCCCGTCTCCTATTACCATCGACCTTAGACGCACAGTTCGGGACCCCCTATCCGAGATCCAACGGTTTTGACACTGACATTGGTGCTTTCATTGAGAGTTCCACTATGCTGTCGTCAAAAGGTTTGATGGCTCCTTCAATCATCTACAACGACGCTGTCCAAGGGGAAGTCTTCCTTCCCAGACAGATCTTCGTGTTCGGTGGCTTCGCACTGTGGGCCAACTTGCTTGGCCATCTGGAGCAGATCAAAAGCTACTCCCCTGGCCACCAGGTCAGATTTGGAAGCTTGAACTACATCGCAAATATCCGTGGAGACTTGATCTTCGACGGATTCGAGACCACGACAACCGCTCCCTGCCACCACGATGAGCATGACATAAATTTGTCATTGGTCCATGTGCAGGAGTTAGTACCTGTAGCTGCTCTGGCCCTAGATCCGGAGCAGATCGCGCCATCCGAAGATGGGAAGCTCAACCCCTCCGCGGAAGCCACAGACTCAGCGGTGTTGGAGCTGCACACACACTTAACTTCAAGTGACATCTATGTCACCGGAACCATGGACTCGTCTTCGCCTACAGGTTTCGAACCTTGTGCGTCCGCGTATGTCAATCTTGATCGGTCATCGATCGTCGAATTCAGCTCCGCGGACATCTTCCGACACTCGCCCTTGGGCGACGTGTTAAACTCGTTAAAGAGCGCTATCCTTGGCGGGGGGGGGGGGGGGCACAGCCAAACTGTATCCGGTTCAAATCGAAGGCTGACGATGGAGAATTTTGCTTCCCACCCACCGCCCACATCGTAGCCACTGCCGAAGACTTAACTGACATGCTCGATTACGGCTCCGACAACATCGACGGTATGGGCGAGGATGTCGGAGAAGAAGAGGCTCAAAACCCGTCGTTTACCGGACGCTGGACGGCCACTTCCACGTATGATGTATACATGGTGGATGCACCAAAAGAGAATAGCGGCGATGACAAGGAAGATCCAGTTGAGGATAAACCTCCCGAGATATAATCAAAGCATTGGCGTCAGCAGCGCCGCTCAAAGTCACGCCGCAGAAAAGACAACAACACCGACACAGGAGAAGATAACACTCCGGAAGGTGCCGAAGACAACGAAGACCCCTGATAACCCACAAGTATAGGGGATCGCAACAGTTTTCAATAAGTAAGAGTGTCGAACCCAACGAGGAGCTAAAGGAAGAAAAAATATTCCCTCAAGTTCTATCGACCACCGATACAACTCTACGCACGCTTGACGTTCGCTTTACCTAGAACAACTATGAAACTAGAAGTACTTTGTAGGTGTTGGTGGATAGGTTTGCAAGATAATAAAAAGTACGTAAATAAAAAGTAGGGGCTGTTTAGATAAAGAAACAATAAAGTAAATATAGCGAGTGTGGAAAAGTGGTGGTAGGAGTTGCGAAATTGCCCCTAAGCAATTGACTACTTTACTAGACTGATAGCAAGTATTATGTGGGAGAGGCCACTGCTAGCATGTCATCCCTGACTTGGAATTCTATGCACTTATGATTGGAACTATTAGCAAGCACCCGCAACTACTAATGTTCATTAAGGTAAAACCCAACCATAGCATTAAGATATATTGGTCCCCCTTCAATCCCGTATGCATCAATTTCTATGCTAGGTTGAAGCTTCTGTCACTCTTGCCCTCCAATACATAGTCCTATCAACATACAACTAACCCTAGGGTGTGATCCACGCGCGCAATCATATGATGGGCACCAAAGGACAACAACATAACCACAAGCAAATTAAATCAATCATAGCAATTCATCAACCACCGACAGGACAACAAAATCTACTCAGACATCATAGGATGGCAACACATCATTGGATAATAATATGAAGCATAAAGCACCGTGTTCAAGTAGAGGGTACAGCAGGTTGCGGGAGAGTGGACCGCTGTAGATAGAGGGGGAGGTGATGGAGATGTTGGTGAAGATGGCGGAGGTGTTGGTGTAGATCGCGGTGATGATGATGGCCCCCAGTGGCACTCCGGTGCCACCGAAAGCGAGGGGGGGAGGGCCCCCTCCTCCTTCTTCTTCTTCTTCCTTAACCTCCTCCCTAGATGGGAGAAAGGTTTCCCCTCTAGTCCATGGCCTCCATGGCACGGGAGGGGAGAGAGCCCCTCCAAAATTGGATCTGTCTCTCTGTCTCTCTCTGTTTGTGCGTTCTCAGATTCTTCCCTTTCACCATTTCTTATATTCCCGGAGATCCGTAACTCCGATTGGGCTGAAATTTTAACACGATCTCTATCCAGATATTAGCTTTCTTGCGGCGAAAGAAGGGCGTCAACCGCCTTACGGGTGGCCCAAGAGGGTCAGGGGCGCGCCCAGGGGGACAGGCGCGCCCCCTGCCTCGTGGCCACCTCGGGCACCGTCTCGCGTTGATTTTTATTCCCAAAAATCATATATATTTCAAAAAAAATCTCCGTCAATTTTTATCCCATTTGAACTCCGTTTGATATGGATATTCTGTGAAACAAAAAACATGCAACAAACAAGAACTGACACTAGGCACTGGATCAATATGTCTGTCCCAAAAATAGTATAGAAAGTTGCCAAAAGTATATGAAAGTTTTAGAATATTGGCATGGAACAATCAAAAATTATAGATACGACGGAGACGTATCAGCATCCCCAAGCTTAATTCCTGCTCGTCCTCGAGTAGGTAAATGATAAAAAAGATAATTTTTGATGTGGAATGCTACCTAGCATAATCTTAATCACATATCTAATCATGGCATGAATATTAAGACACGAGTGATTCAAAGCAATAGTCTATCATTTGACATAAAAACAATAATACCTCAAGCCTACTAATAAAGCAATCATGTCTTTTTAAAATAACATGGCCAAAGAAAGTTATCCCTACAAAATCATATAGTCTGGCTATGCTCCATCTTCTTCACACAAAATACTCACATCATGCACAACCCCGATGACAAGCCAAGCAATTGTTTCATACTTTTGACATTCTCAAACCTTTTCAACTTCCACGCAATACATGAGCGTGAGCCATGGACATAGCACTATAGGTGGAATAGAATGGTGGTTGTGGAGAAGACAAAAAGGAGAAGATAGTCTCACATCAACTAGGCGTATCAACGGGCTATGGAGATGCCCATCAATAGATATCAATGTGAGTGAGTAGGGATTGCCATGCAACGGATGCACTAGAGCTATAAGTATATGAAAGCTCTAACTGAAACTAAGTGGGTGTGCATCCAACTTGCTTGCTCATGAAGACCTAGGGCATTTGAGGAAGCGCATTGTTGGAATATACAAGCCAAGTTCTACAATGAAAATTCCCACTAGTATATGAAAGTGATAACTCAAGAGACTCTCTATATGAAGAACATGGTGCTACTCTGAAGCACTAGTGTGGTAAAAGGATAGTAACATTGCCCCTTCTCTCTTTTTCTCTCATTTTTTATTTTTTTTCTTTTTTTTGTAGGCTTCTTTGGCCTCTCTCTTTTTTTTGGGGGGGGGGCTTCTTTGGCCACTTTTATTTTGATAACCTCACATGGGACAATGTTCTAATAATGATGATCATCACGCTTTTATTTACTTACAACTCAATATTACAACTCGATATCTAGAACAAAGATATGACTTTATATGAATGCCTCCGGCTGTGTACCGGGATGTGCAATGATCTAGCGTAGCAATGACATCAAAAAACGGACAAGCCATGAAAACATCATGCTATCTATCTTATGATCATGCAAAGCAATATGACAATGAATGCTCAAGTCATGTATATGATGATGATGGAAGTTGCATGGCAATATATCTCGGAATGGCTATGGAAATGCCATGATAGGTAGGTATGGTGGCTGTTTTGAGGAAGGTATATGGTGGGTTTATGGTACCGGCAAAAGTTGTGCGGTACTAGAGAGGCTAGCAATGATGGAAGGGTGAGAGTGCGTATAATCCATGGACTCAACATTAGTCATAAAGAACTCACATACTTATTGCAAAAATCTATTAGTCATCGAAACAAAGTACTACGTGCATGCTCCTAGGGGGATAGATTGGTAGGAAAAGACCATCGCTCATCCCCGACCGCCACTCATAAGGAAGACAATCAATAAATACCTCATGCTCCAACTTCGTTACATAACGGTTCACCATACGTGCATGCTACGGGAATCACAAACCTCAACACAAGTATTTCTACAATCCACAACTACCCACTAGCATGACTCTAATATCACCATCTTTATATCGCAAAACTATTGCAAGGAATCAAACATATCATATTTAGTGATCTACAAGTTTTATGTAGGATTTTATGACTAACCATGTGAATGACCAATTCCTGTCATCTCTCTAAATAGATATAAGTGAAGCAAGAGAGTTTAATTCAAAAGATATGCTCACGCTCTAACAAATATAAGTGAAGCAAAAGAGCATTCTACAAATGGCGGTTTTCTATGTAAAGAGAAACAGCAATCCAAACTTCAAATGATATAAGCGAAGCACATGAAGCATTCTATAAAGCCATACTCAAAAGATGTAAGTGAAGTGCAAAGAGCATTCTATAAATCAACCAAGGACCATCTCATACCAGCATGGTGCATAAAAGAAAAATGAAAACTAAATGCAAAAGACGCTCCAAGATTGCACATATCGCATGAACGAAACGAATCCGAAAACATACCGATACTTGTTGAAGAAAGAGGGGATGCCTTCCGGGGCATCCCCAAGCTTAGACGCTTGAGTCTCCTTGAATATTTACTTGGGGTGCCTCGGGCATCCCCAAGCTTGAGCTCTTGCCTATCTTCCTTCTTCTCACATCGAGACCTTCTCGATCATCGAACACTTCATCCACAGAAAACTTCAACAGAAAACTCGGTAAGATCCGTTAGTATAATAAAGCAAACCACTACTCTAAGTACTGTTGCAAACCAATTCATATTTTGTTTTTGCATTGTGTCTACTATAATATAACTTTTAATGGCTTAATCCACTAATATAAATTGATAGTTTTATCAAAACAAGCAAACTATGCATCAAAAACAGAATCTGTCTAAAACAGAACAGTCTGTAATAATCTGAACATTCACCATACTTCTGATACTTGAAAAATTCTACCAAAATTAGGAAAAATAAAAAATTTGTATAGAAAGACAGTGAAAAAATAAGAACCATTTGACGTTCCAGCTAAAAATGTAAAATTGCGCACTACAGCCAAAGTTTCTGTCCTACACCGTACAAACCATCAAGCAAATGTAAACATCCTAAAGGCAAACCTTGGCACATTATTTTTATTTCTAAACTTTATAAGAGCACACAACAGAAATAAATGACTCTCTAAAACTTCCGGGTTGTCTCCCTGGCAGCGCTTTCTTTAAAGCCATTAAGCTAGGCATATAGTGTTCAAGTAATGAATCCACCCGGATCCCAAGGTATATCAAAGCCAATTTTAATTAACAATGATTTGTAATTTAGTAATGAGCACAAAGTAACATATATCATACAACTACGAAGTCTAACTCTCTTCCTATGCATCGGCATGTCATAAAAGAACAATTCATGCACACATAGTAAAGGTCAATGCATAGTATAAACAGTTTCTTGCAATTTTATCATATTGGAAACATAGAGAGGTGGAGATATAGTTCCTCTCTTATAATAATTGCAAGTAGGAGCAGCAAGCACATGCATATTATATTCATCAAAATCATCTTGTGCAACGGTAAAAGGCAACCCATCAATATATTCCTTAATAAGAGCAAAGTTCTCCGATATAGTGTAGTTTGGAGAATTCCAAAAGATAATAGGACTATCATGTGTGGGTGCAATAACAACAATTTCATGTTTAACATAAGGAACTATAGCAAGTTCATCTCCATAAGCATAATTCATATTGGCATCTTGGCCACAAGCATAACAAGCATCATCAAAAAGGGATATTTCAAAAGAACCAACGGGATCATAACAATCATCCTCTAGTAAGCACGAAGGGAAATTAAACAATGTATGAGTTGAAGAGTTACTCTCATTAGAAGGTGGGCACGGGTAGCTAATCCGCTCTTCCTCCTTTTGTTCTTCGCTCTCCTCTTCATCTTTTTCAGCCAATGAGCTCACAGTTTCTTCAATTTCTTCTTCCATAGACTCCTGCAAAATATTAGTCTCTCCTTGGACAGCGGAGACTTTCTCAATAAGCGCATTAATATAGGAACTATATTCATAATTATCATAGCAATATTTTAAGATAGCTAAATTTTCAGGCCTATAAACATCATCATCATAAGCTTCATGTTTTCAAACAAAGATTCAATTTCATAAGCACCCTTAAAAGCAACAAATTCTTCTATTTGTTCCACATCATAGTAATCATATATACCATTCGCATAAGAAGCTAAGGTTTCATTATCATTAAATTCACATGAAAAGGGAAGGTGTGGAGCCTTCACCTTAGAGCAACAAGTATAATCATATCTCAAGCATAGTTTCCTAGCATACTAGTTTCCCTTTTTGTGTCAAGCGGTAATCCCTAAAGTATTCACGTTGATCCAACGTTACTCCCATTACATAATTGAATGGGGTTTTCTCAGGATTATTAAAGTAGTACATCATATTTTTCACATAACCAGCATCGATGGTTTTAGGAGGTTCCCCATCTCCATGAGTAGCAAGTACACCTAATTTTTTTGGTATTTCGTGTTCCATATCCATAGCTAAAGATAGAGAACAACTAAGAACAACAAATAAAAATTACTTAGTGATAAAGCAAACAAGCACACACGAGAATATTCACCCCACGCTATTGCTCCCCGGCAACGGCGCCAGAAAAAGGTCTTGATAACCCACAAGTATAGGGGATCGCAACAGTTTTTGATAAGTAAGAGTGTCGAACCCAACGAGGAGCTAAAGGCAGAACAAATATTCCCTCAAGTTCTATCGACCACCGATACAACTCTACGCACGCTTGACGTTCGCTTTACCTAGAACAAGTATGAAACTATAAGTAGTTTGTAGGTGTTGTTGGATAGGTTTGCAAGATAATAAAAAGTACGTAAATAAAAAGTAGGGGCTGTTTAGATAAAGAAACAATAAAGTAAATATAGCGAGTGTGGAAAAGTGGTGGTAGGAGTTGTGAAATTGCCCCTAAGCAATTGACTACTTTACTAGACCGATAGCAAGTATTATGTGGGAGTGGCCACTGCTAGCATGTCATCCCTGACTTGGAATTCTATGCACTTATGATTGGAACTATTAGCAAGCATCCGCAACTACTAATGTTCATTAAGGTAAAACCCAACCATAGCATTAAGATATATTGGTCCCCCTTCAATCCCGTATGCATCAATTTCTATGCTAGGTTGAAGCTTCTGTCACTCTTGCCCTCCAATACATAGTCCTATCAACATACAACTAACCCTAGGGTGTGATCCACGCGCGCAATCATATGATGGGCACCAAAGGACAGCAACATAACCACAAGCAAATTAAATCAATCATAGCAATTCATCAACCACCGACAGGACAACAAAAATCTACTCAGACATCATAGGATGGCAACACATCATTGGATAATAATATGAAGCATAAAGCACCGTGTTCAAGTAGAGGGTACAGCGGGTTGCGGGAGAGTGGACCGCTATAGATAGAGGGGGGAAGGTGATGGAGATGTTGGTGAAGATGGTGGAGGTGTTGGTGTAGATCGCGGTGATGATGATGGCCCCCGGTGGCACTCCGGTGCCACCGGAAGCGAGGGGGGGAGAGCCCCCCTCCTTCTTCCTCTTCCTTGACCTCCTCTCTAGATGGGAGAAGGGTTTCCCCTCTGGTCCATGGCCTCCATGGCACAGGAGGGGCGAGAGCCCCTCCGAGATTGGATCTGTCTCTCTGTCTCTCTCTATTTCTGCGTTCTCAGATTCTTCCCTTTCACCATTTCTTATATTCCCGGAGATCTGTAACTCCGATTGGGTTGAAATTTTAACACGATCTCTATCCGGATATTAGCTTTCTTGCGGCGAAAGAAGGGCATCAACCGCCTTACAGGTGGCCCACGAGGGTCAGGGGCGCGCCCCCCTGCCTCGTGGCCACCTCGGGCACCGTCTCGCGTGGATTTTTCTTCCCAAAAATCATATATATTCCAAAAAAATCTCCGTCAATTTTTATCCCGTTTGGACTCCGTCGATATGGATATTCTGTGAAACAAAAAACATGCAACAAACAGGAACTGGCACTGGGCACTGGATCAATATGTGAGTCCCAAAAATAGTGTAAAAAGTTGCCAAAAGTATATGAAAGTTGTAGAATATTGGCATGGAACAATCAAAAATTATAGATACGATGGAGACGTATCAACCCCATGGAGGCAACTGCCGAACAAGATGAATGGGAAGATGGGCAAGTTAGCCCTGGTAAACAGGCCACGCACGAAGACTCGGAGGACAGTAATTATCTCTCGCTCTCCGAGGATGAGGCGAGCCTCGGCACTGAGGATTTCATCATGCCTGAGGAACCTCTTGAGTAGGAGCGCTTCAAGCGCCAGCTAATAGCCACTGCAAGGAGCCTGAAAAACAAGCAGCAGCAGCTTCAAGCTGACCAAGATCTGCTTAACGATAAATGGATCGATGTCCTCGCAGCCAAAGAATACGACCTCAAGCGCCCAGCCAAAAGCTACCCGAAGCGCAAATTGCTACCTCAGTTCGACGACGAGGTGCCGGAGCACATACCACCATCGCGCAATGCGGCTGACCGACCACCACGTGGCCGGGATAAAACGACAACTCAAGCCGAACACTAGCCTACCCCGCCTCATCGCAAATACAGAGGTAAAACAGCTCGCGGTCATACATATGACCTTCGGCAAGACCTGAACAACAAAGCAGGACATACCAGATCGATCTACGGATCGCGAGGACGTGCCTCGACATGTGATGACAGCTATCTATTTGGACGTGACAAACCTAGTCTTGCGCGGGCTGAAAGCCGCAGACGGACTCCATCAGAGCTACGTCGCGATGCGGCCTGATATAGAGGCGTCGCACACCCTCTTTGCTTCACTGACGAAGTCATGGAACATGAATTCCTAGAAGGGTTCAAACCCGTGAATATTGAATCATACGATGGAACCACAAATCCCGCGGTATGGATTGAAGACTTCATTCTCCATATTCATATGTGTTGGGGAACGTAGTAATTTCAAAAAAAATCCTACGTACACATAGGAGCATGGTGATGCATAGCAACGAGAGGGGAGAGTGTGTCCACGTACACTCGTAGACCGAAAGCGGAAGTGTTAGCACAACACGGTTGATGTAGTCATACGTCTTCACGATCCGACTGATCCAAGTACCGAACGCACGGCACCTCCGAGTTCAGCACACGTTCAGCTCGATGACGTCCCGCGAACTCCGATCTAGCAGAGCTTCGAGGGAGAGTTCCGTCAGCACGACGGCGTGATGACGGTGATGATGATGCTACCGACGCAGGGCTTCGCCTAAGCACCACTATGATATGATCGAGGTGGATTATGGTGGAGGGGGGCACCGCACACGGCTAAGAGATCAATGATCAATTGTTGTGTCTCCAAGGGGTGCCCCCTCCCCGTATATAAAGGAGTGGAGGAGGGGGAGGGCCGGCCCTCTCTATGGCGCGCCCTAGGAGAGTCCTACTCCCATCGGGAGTAGTATTCCCCCTTTCCTAGTAGAACTAGGAGCTCTTACAAGTAGTATGAGTAGGAGAGAAGGAAAGGGAAAAGGGAAGAGAAGGAAGGAGGGGGCGCCGCCCCTCCCCCTAGTCCAATTCGGACTAAGCATTGGGGGGCGCAGCCAATCCTCTCTCTTTCCCCTAAAGCCCAATAAGGCCCATATACTCCCCGGCGAATTCCCGTAACTCTCCGGTACTCCGAAAAATACCCGAATCACTCGGAACTTTTTCGATGTCCGAATATAGTTGTCCAATATATCGATCTTTACGTCTCGACCACTTCGAGACTCCTCGTCATGTCCCCGATCTCATCCGGAACTCAGAACTACCTTCGATACATCAAAACACATAAACTCATAGTACAAACCGTCACCGAACGTTAAGCGTGCGGACCCTACGGGTTCGAGAACTATGTAGACATGACCGAGACACGTCTCCGGTCAATAACCAATAGCGGAACCTAGATGCTCATATTGGTTCCTACATATTCTATGAAGATCTTTATCGGTCAAACCGCATAACAACATATGTTGTTCCCTTTGTCATCGATATGTTACTTGCCCGAGATTCGATTGTCGGTATCTCAATACCTAGTTCAATCTCGTTACCGGCAAGTCTCTTTACTCGTTCCGTAATACATCATCCCGCAACTAACTCATTAGTTACAATGCTTGCAAGGCTTATAGTGATGTGTATTACCGAGTGGGCCCGAAGATACCTCTCCGACGATCGGAGTGACAAATCCTAATCTAGAAATACGCCAACTCAACAAGTACCTTCGGAGACACCTATAGAGCACCTTTATAATCACCCAGTTACATTGTGACGTTTGGTAGCACACAAAGTGTTCCTTCGGTAAACGGGAGTTGCATAATCTCATAGTCATAGGAACATGTATAAGTCATGAGGAAAGCAATAGCAACATACTAAACGATCAAGTGCTAAGCTAACGGAATGGGTCAAGTAAATCACATCATTCTCCTAATGATGTGATCCCATTAATCAAATGACAACTCATGTCTATGGTTAGGAAACTTAACCATCTTTGATTAACGAGCTAGTCAAGTAGAGGCATACTAGTGACACTATGTTTGTCTATGTATTCACACATGTATTATGTTTCTGGTTAATACAATTCTAGCATGAATAATAAACATTTATCATGAAATAAGGAAATAAATAATAACTTTATTATTGCTTCTAGGGAATATTTCCTTCAGTCTCCCATGCAATAGAGTCAATAATCTAGTTCACATCGCCATGTGATTTAACACCAATAGTTCACATCACCACGTGACCAACACCCAAAGGGTTTACTAGAGTCAATAATCTAGTTCACATCGCTATGTGATTAACACCCAAAGAGTACTAAGGTGTGATCATGTTTTGCTTGTGAGAGAAGTTTAGTCTACGGGTCTGCCACATTCAGATCCGTATGCATTTTGCAAATTTCTATGTCAACAATGCTCTGCACGGAGCTACTCTAGCTAATTGCTCCCACTTTCAAAATGTGTCCAGATTGAGACTTAGAGTCATCTAGATTAGTGTAAAAATTTGCATCGATGTAACCCTTTACGACGAACCTTTTGTCACCTTCATAATCGAGAAACATATCCTTGTTCCACTAAGGATAATTTTGACCGATGTCCAGTGATCTACTCCTAGATCACTATTGTATTCCCTTGCTAAACTCAGTGTAGGGTATACAATAGATCTGGTACACAACATGGCATACTTTATAGAAACTATGGCTGAGGCATAGGGAATGACTTTCATTCTCTTTCTATCTTCTGCCGTGGTCAGGCTTTGAGTCTTACTCAATTTCACACCTTGTAACACAGGTAAGAACTCTTTCTTTGACTCTTCCATTTTGAACTACTTCAAAATCCTGTCAAGGTATGTACTCATTGAAAAAACTTATCAAGTGTCTTGATCTATCTCTATAGATCTTGATGCTCAATATGTAAGTAGCTTCACCGAGGTCTTTATTTGAAAAACTCCTTTCAAATACTCCTTTATGCTTTCCAGAAAATTCTACATTATTTCCGATCAACGATATGTCATTTACATATATTTATCAGAAATGTTGTAGTGCTCCCACTCACTTTCTTGTAAATACAGGCTTCACCACAAGTCTGTATAAAACTACATGCTTTGATCAACTTATCAAAGCGTATATTCCAACTCTGAGATGCTTGCACCAGTCCATAGATGGATCGCTGGAGCTTGCACATTTTGTTAGCACCTTTAGGATCGACAAAACCTTCTGGCTGCATGCTACCTCTTGAGCACTTGCGTTGGTTTTCCCTTGAAGAGGAAAGGGCGGTGCAACAAAGTAGCGTAAGTATTTCCCTCAGTTTTTGAGAACCAAGGTATCAATCCAGTAGGAGGCTACGCGCGAGTTCCTCGCACCTGCACAAAACAAATAAATCCTCGCAACCAACGCGATAAGGGGTTGTCAATCCCTTCACGGTCACTTACAAGAGTGAGATCTGATAGATATGATAAGATAATATTTTTGGTATTTTTATGATAAAGATGCAAAGTAAAATATAAGGCAATGAAAATAACTAAGTATTGGTAGATTAATATGCTGAAGATAGACCCGGGGGCCATAGGTTTCACTAGTGGCTTCTCTCTAGAGCATAAGTATTTTACGGTGGGTGAACAAATTACTGTTGAGCAATTGACAGAATTGAGCATAGTTATGAGAATATCTAGGTATAATCATGTATATAGGCATCACGTCTAAGACAAGTAGACCGACTCCTGCCTGCATCTACTACTATTACTCCACACATCGATTGCTATCCAGCATGCATCTAGAGTATTAAGTTCATAAGAACAGAGTAACGCCTTAAGCAAGATGACATGATGTAGAGGGATAAATTCATGCAATATGATAAAAAACCCATCTTGTTATCCTCGATGGCAACAATACAATACGTGCCTTGCTGCCCCTACTGTCACTGGGAAAGGACACCGCAAGATTGAACCCAAAGCTAAGCACTTCTCCCATTGCAAGAAAGATCAATCTAGTAGTCCAAACCAAACTAA